>NC_033624.1:0-79831 GCF_001540865.1 Ananas comosus | reverse complement strand
ATATATATATATATATATATATAGCTAGATCAAACACAAGGTACGTACGTGGGGCATTCTATATCTTTGTGATGTGAATCTTCTCAGTTGTATGGCGTCATAAATATTCAACACAATTAATATATATTGTTTCTCTACATACAACACCAATCCGCGATACATTCGCGTCATTAAAAAAGGGTTGGTTAAATTGCACCGTTTATCACCTAATTAATTAAATCCCTCCTACCTCTCAATACGACAATACGTGTTTGCCAGGCATAAAATATATGCAGTCGCATATTCTATAAGAGTTGTAATATATATATTTAATAAAATTTTCTGAATATTTGCATAGCTAGTATTTGCTACTATGTTCCATAGATCTGGACCTAGAACAAAAATGCTAAGGGACCTGGTACATGGGCCGTCCTCAATCTTAAAATATTGAGGACTGAGAATCGTAGCGTATATTAAAGAGAGCCCATACTCGATGAGATCCGGCCCGGCCCGGCCCGGCCTAACAAACATTGGATCGGGTCGGGATTTCGCATTAGGGTGGTCCAAAGCCCAAGATCTCCACTTGCCACAGTAGCCGGGTTCCTAGTGGCATCATGGTTGGGCTTATCATGAGAAGTCTTATCAAATCATTTCAAATCGACGAAAATCTTTTCAAACTAATCCAAGTGTCAAATTCAAGAAAACTAATCTTTCAATTAGTCGGAGATTTGACATTTCCAAATAGGGCATTAAATGGACGGACATGGTAATTAAACAGATACGATGGAGCATTGACCCCCCCTTAAAAGAGAACAAAAAAAGAAAAATATCAAATTTATCGGAGATGCATGCAGCTGCTAAGCAATTTCTATTTAAGCAGCAATTTGCGGTACGAATCTGAGAATTGAGGATCGCTTTTTGGGAGTACGGATTGTTAGGAATCTCGACGTGACAAGAACACACACGTGGACGAGCATATTTTACTTTTAGAAAAACATAAAACTAGGTGCAATTAATCATTCCTAAATAAAATATTTTCCATGGACCAATAAGAGGGGCGCACGACCTCATGCATGTCTCTTTAATTTGACCTTAATAATATTAATCACATCATGACGAGAAAATTAAATTTTTGCAGCCCTCCAGCCTAGACGTTTACACGTACGTAAAGGACAAGTGCATCGAAACTTTTATTTGTAGCCAAGTAAAAATCTCACCTTTTTTTTTTTTTTTTTTTTTTTTACCTTTTCTTTTTTCTTTTTACTTTTTTTACTTTTAAAGTCAAGTAGAAAAAATAAATTTTTTTTTTTTTTTGAGAGAGAGAGAGAGATAGGTAGCACGCTATCCGCTTTGTTTCTTTCATTTAAAAATAAAACTTAGCTGAAAATGTGAATTGACTAGAATTTGAACTTGGATCTCGGATACCAACCACCAAGTCCTTTGTCGCTTACTCTAGAAACAGTCGGTCTCATCCTTTCTTTTTCGCATTCAAAAATATCATGGTGCAGGCGGCCTCAAAATAGCTGCGTAAACTAGTTAAACAGATAAATAAACTGACAACAAAGGCCTACGGTATCAATCGACATGGGTGCAAATTAATATGTAATAATGATTTAATTAGCAATAGCCAGGCAGGGAAAACAAATTAAGGAGGCGCAGGTAGAGGACAAGAAGCATTTTGATTGTGTTGGAGACCACTTTGGGGGAATACGAATAATGGTGACGCATGTGCCCGTTCGATCAAGCTCAGACCTCGTCTCTCGGATCTTGCCTCCTTTATGTTCCTCTCCCTGCAGTACTCCTCAACTAACTAACTTGTCTAAGCCCTCTCTCCAACGCCCCACGCGCATGTGTTTGTGTGTATATATATAGAAACATAAAGGAACATTGTTGTAGTACTTAAACATCAAACACTTATTAAAATTTTAACTTCATAGTACTATAGAGCTAGCTAGCTCATGGGCTCTTGGGTGCGCACCATCGCCTTTCCGTTCCGAAAAGCTCGCGCTATATTCAGCCATCCGAGAGAGAAGAAGTCGCAAACCGGTACGTATCATTGATTTCTTCCTGTTAGATTCATGTACCTTTAAGAAAACCGAACGACCGAAAATTGAACTAAATATTAGCATGCACTCTCAATCGATTTCCTGCAGCGGTGCACGATCACCAAAGGTTGAAGCTTCATGGCGAGGTGATGGCGTGCTCGTACGAGGATGTCCATGTGCTGTGGTCCATCCTTGATAAATCGAGGCTCCTAGATCAGAAATCAAGCTCGTGAGGTGGCGTGCGTGACGGACACCCCGATCGAATTAAGCTATATATTTTTCTCTTTTTTTTTTTTTCTGTTTTCCCTTTTTAAAAAAAAAAAAATTTCCTCGTGAGCATAGCATGTACATGTTGATGTAAATATGCCCATTTATGCTAGTTGTAAGTTTTTTGTCTCAGCGAATTCAGAGGATGTTTAGCAAATATTTATTGAGGTTTATGAGAGGAAATTTCTTTTCCCGTGAAACCTTATGAGACGGCCAATGTTCAAGACATGCAATGATATTTTCCACACCTTTTAATCAAAATGAATACCCTTGAACATCTTCGATCATCCCTTTTTTTGTTTTCTTTTTCTTAAGAAAAATGGAGTACGTAGTTAGCTTCTTCCAAAAATAAAGGACAATAAATTAAAGGGACAAATTTTTATTAGGCGACACTTAATAGATGATTGAATATATACTTAATTAAGCGGGTTGAATGTATTGCTATTCTTTCCTGAATCCTAATTGTTCAAATTAATGTCATTAAGTACGTGCAGATGTCTCACTTAATTTTCAGCAGACTCCAGTAAGCAATGTTTCAGCAGACAACTACCATTTAATTAATTAGTTCATTTCTGGAAATTCCTAATGCGATCTTGTGTTCACTTCTGTACGTACGCCGGCAAGAACGATATGCTATGAATGAATGTGGTAATGACGGAGTAGATCGAGCTGGACATACAACGCGAAAGCCTGCCGGGTAACGTCGACAGTGTTCCTACCAAGTGCAAGAAAAATGGAAAACATTTTCTTGGCGGTTAAACAATGGAATACTAATTTTATCCAGCTTTTAATTAGCCAGCTCTTCACCGACCATCTCTGGCGCAAGCAAAGAGTTTGGTAATTAATACCTGAGATTCCAAGTTCGAATTCACGGATAACATGCTATCTTTCTCTCAAAAAAGAGAAAAAAAAAAAAATGCCAGCTCTTTAACTTTATCCACATGTATAATAGTAATAAAGACCCTTTACGAAACTTTTAATTATTAGAGACGTCTTATTTCTTCAGGCAGGCTCTAGCTTCCTCCTGATAACCATATACATCAATGCTTGCTAATTAATTTTGTTAGAGACCATATTATCGCAAACACGCACAATAGGAATATCACAGCTGTATATATATCTCTCTTTCCGTGGCAAGAGAGAAAGACAGATGAATAACTAGTAACAACTAGACCAACAATTAAATCCCTTCCCTATATATATTAACAGGAATAATTAACTCCAACCTTTTTTCCGTCATACATACTTTAATTAATAAATGATATAGGTGCCATTTCATTACTCAATTAATTTGCACCCAATGTACAGAGCATTCACATTTTCATAACATTAATAAATTACGAAGGATATATAGTACATATGCAGCGTTAATTTATCCGATTAACTCTTATCCTAAAAATTGAGAGACAAATGAATGCAAGATTAGAGACGCAAGTAACAACGAGTTATGTTTTTTTGTTTTTTGTTTTTTGTTTTTTCTTTTGTATGTGCGTGCGCCCGTAACCATGCATGCAACATAAAAAATAGTAATCACGAGAATTAAAATTTGTAAGCATTAATGCATTCTCTTTATTTACATACACGGCTAGGTTATAAGCAACACGCGCTGGCCTAACGCATGCATTCTCATCATCAGCAGGCGAACCCTCTAATTAACTCTAGACTTATTCTGCGACTAAGTAAAAGGAAAACTAAGACGTAAGATCGACGTAGGGCCGGGGAAGGAAAAAGAACTACTAATATATCCTTAATTATAAATTCCATCACAGATCGATCGATGTATAATTTTTTGCATGCGAGGATAGAGAGATCATGATCAGTTAAGAGGAAAGTAGGGATCGAGCCACGGCATTGTGGTCTCAATGTAGGGCTGCATCAACATCATCTCTTCTGCCGGCCCACTGACGCCGCCGAAGAGAACGTTATTGTCGATACTAGGGTTCATCACCTCCATGAACCAGTTCTGCCGCTGCAGTGCCTCCATGGCGGCCTCGAGCGGCGTCTTATCCTTCGTGACCAGCGCGTCGGTCGGTCCTTGGTGCTGTTGGATTGCCGCGGCAGCGTGCGAGGAGGAGGAGGTAGCGGCCCCGGCAGCGGCAGAAGGGGCGTGATGCATCTGGGCTTTTAGGATATCGATGCGCTCCTGCACGGCCTTGGCCTTCATCTCAACCATCCAGGCGAGGCTGGTGGCGTCCTCGATGCCCAGGTCACGCAGCCGGCCAACCGCGCCTGCGCCTGCGCCTTCGGCAACGGAGTTAAGGCCATCGTACATGAGGAGGGTGGTCTCGAGCTCGCGGTTCTCGCGCTCCTGCTTGCGGAGCTGCTCCTGGGCCTTGGCGACGCGCTGGCGCAGGAAGCCCTCCTGATTCATCATCTTCTTGCACTGCTCCATCTCGGGCATGCTCTTGAAGCGCGCCAGCACGCGCGCAGCCTCCGCGGGCGACGGCCACACCTCCGCCTGCGCCTCCCCGGGCGCATACACCACCACGCACGCCCGCACGTCGCACAGCGTCGCCAGTTCGCTAGCCTTCTTCATCAGCCCCTTGCGCCGCTTCTTGAACGTCGCCCGCCGCGTCGAGTCGTTCGAGATCCATGCCAAGTTCACCTTTTTCCTGGCCATCAAAGTATACCCTATGCTGTCGCCTGCCTCTTGCCTGCAATTGTAGCAAATGGAGCGGGAAGGAAACGCACTTTATATAGAGGAGAGCCGGAAATTAATTAATTAAGTAACAATAACAAAGGATAGAGAGGGAGAGAGAGAGAGAGGTGGTGTAATTATTATTAAATATTAAATTAAATAAATAATTGATGACGATTAATGGGAGGGGATTTGGTGTAATAATTAGAGGAGATTGGATTCGAGATAATCGTACAATAAGGTAAGAAATCCTGAGTGGGATGATTCTTGATGATTTTACACTCACTCCTTCGTGTGCTTTGACGGAGATAATTATGGGACAATCCACATCCTCTTAATTAATTAATTCATTAGGATTCCCCCTCTCTCTCTCTCTCTTACGTACAATTAATCTCGCTTGCTGTACAAAGTTTAAGGGCTATTATTTAATATTTATAATATATCTTTTTTATGGAATGATAAAAAACAACTGGTTAAGAACAAGTTAATTACCTAGTCGCATACATGTACATGCATGTACCGACGTATTAGCATGCACTTGAGTAGCTGTGTTCGACATTAATTTACTCGGACATATATAATAATATAAATTATTCCACCGTGGGAAAAGGTTGCCTACTAAATTTCCAACTCGATTGTCTCGAACGTAAGTCATCATCATTGTTGAGCTGAACAGACACTTTTTGTTCATGATAATGCACAAAAAATGCAATGTCAACCCAAAAATAACAGGTCAAGTTAATTTTACTTACTAGTCGTTCTTAACTTAGTTGCAATATTTGCCGGTCAGACCGACCGTCCCTAGAGCAAGTGGCAAAAGATTTGACGATTTGTACCCGAGGTCCCAAGCTTGAATCCTAGTCGATTCATATTTCCAGCTAAGTTTATTTTATTTTCTAAATAAAATAAATAAAACGGGTAGAGTGCTATCTATCTCTCAAAAAAAAAAAAAAAAAAAATCTGACAGGGCAGGGCCTAGGCCAATTGGTTTGGTTTTTACGGATTAGGTCCAGCCACTTTATTGGGCTAATTAAGTGCGATCTTCCAAATATAGACCCAAACAAATCGATCCTACAAGTTTGGACTTTGGACTCAAACTCGGTGTCTGTAAAAATACAACGCTAGCCCAGCACGGTCCACTCTTTTCTCACAAAAATGATTAAAAAATTATACATGCATACTATTACACTTTTAAAATTAGTACCTAATTCTTAATTAAAAAAATTAAAAATAAAAAAATACTAAAATTCAGTGCATTCTTAATGGATTCATTCAGTAGGATGGTAAAGATCTTGTGTTCGAAATGCATTAAAAATAAATAAATAAAAATTGAAAACTTCCACTGATAATTAACAGGACATTTTAGTAGTTAGTCCTCAAAATAAAATAACACCTTCAGTGCTGTGTATATATGACAATTGATTGCTATAGAAAATTCTCATTATAATGATATTAATTTTACGCCAAAGCTAAATCACCAAAGGCGTAATTTGGAAGAATCTCCGTTTAGAGGAGATACCTTAATGGCCCTTAATTGTATATTTACTTAATCATCTTTCCATATTTGTCATCGCATGTTTCCTCTAATCATGATTCTTGACCGGATTCCATATTGCCAAACCAATTCAAAACGATGCACTTATATAAGCACGACTTGATGATGTTAATTTGTGCTTTATATATATATATATATATATATATATATATATATATATAGGCCTTGGTTGATGTAATGCATTTGCGCGAATCTCAGAGCAAGCGACCGAGTGCTAGATAGAGATGCACGGAATTGGATTTGCGAAGTCATGAATGTGTTAGTTGTCTACCTAGAGAGTTTAATTGTAAGATTATATTGGATGTTAAGGTATTAGATGGACCGTTCCACAATCACAGCATTTTTCGGTCAAAGCTAGCACACTATAAAAAAGAAAAGAAAAGGAAAATAGTGCACGTACACCCTCTTCTCCATCCTCAATCATTTTGTTAGAATATTATACAATTAATTAAAGTCTCAACTAAAAGTGTGATGCACATGTTGGAGAAAAAGGAAAAAAAAAAAAAAATCTAGAAACGCAACTTAATTGACTTGTGTTAATATTTGACCAGCGCTTTTGACTTGCTATCATTTCGTAAATTAAAGAGCTTTGACTTTTCAAAGTTTTTCTTTCCTAAATTCCCTAGCTAGCTAATTAACCTGTTGAACTTTTCTTCAATTGAACCATGCACGGCGGTGCCTTCACCGTCTTTCTCGTTGTGTACGATCGAGAACAATTAAACAATAAATAAATTATATATTATTATTTCAATTACTTTCAAAGTACTTAATTAAAAGCCTTTTTCGGGGTTCTGGAAAGTGAAGCTATGTATAAATTGTTCCTAAATTATACGGACATTGTTCTTCTCTCTCTCTCTATTTGTGTCTATATATGCATGGGGTTTTTAATCTTAAAAACAAAATTATCACATACATATATAGCTAGCTCAGATTAATTAAAAGGTTCAAGGGCATGTACGGATCTTAGTGTTGGGAATCTGGTATCCGTCGTAATGTCAAATTTTGAGATTTTACAACCCGCTATAATACCGACTACTATAAATTAGATATTGTTTATTGAAATTTCACAACGGATGCGTCAATTTGAATTTTTACCATAAATCCGTACTCTCAGTAAAAACTGATAAAATCACAAAAGAAAAAAAAAATCAAACATAAAATATATAGGTAAAATAAAATTTATTTAAATAAGAAAAAATTATACCTAAGTACTCCTCTTCTGTTTAGAATAGTTTTAATTTGAGCCTTCTTTCAAAATCTCTTCTATCTTTCTCTCATTTTCTATAAACTAAAAGAAGAGTTCACTTTTAGTGCACTCATGCACTAGGTGCACCTAACTTGGCCTAAGCTTTCTCATAGTAAGATCATCACCATAAAAAGCTCTCTCTCGCTGTACTTCCCTAGACTACAACCCACAATGATACTTATATAATGCACCCTCTATATCATATTCCAATCCTACTTTAATTAGGATTTATCTTCTAATAGTTAATATTTAAATTCATATTAATTCATCTTCAATAGATTTAAATGTTTATTCTAATCCAATTATAAATCAATTACAAGCAGTAAAGAAGAAGAAGAGGCAGTGATGCTAGCCAGCCCCGTCTGCTGACCAAAGGAGACAGTGCACTCTATCGACATGTCCAACACACACATATTAATATATGCATGTATATAGCCTAACTCTATATATATCATATATATATATATATATATATATATATATATATATATGGCCACTGATAATTAAGAAAGCTCCATCACTTAAAACTACCGAGCATATAGTCATCATTTGGTTTGTCGTTATCATCAACATGATGCACCCAACAAAATTCCATTAGTAATATTATAATAATATCACTATCTATTGATGATATATATCATCTAATTAATTACGCACAAATACAGCCGGCGAGCACACTGATTTAAGTTATGGTACTGTTCAACCAATATATATGTCGTGGATCAGATGGACTTTGCTAGCACTAGAACTATAAAAAAACATATATATATATATATATATGACCGTCTAATTAATTGAGGTTCCACAAGTTAATTCACGACCGAGACACCAACGAAGACGCCGTTCCAAACTACATCAGGCCAAGGTCTAATAATCAGTTTTCTTTTTTCTTATATATCTTCTATTCATGATTTTTCTCTAACTTTGACCATGACTATTGAGCATATATATCTCAGTAATAATATATAATAATAATAATAATGATAGATGTATATATATCTTGTCTAGGTGTATATCTTGTCCAGCTAGGACTTGTTCAAATATTGAAGTGATTAATTTCTAAAGTAACATTGACATTAAGCTCCGCTTAATTAAATAAATCGTATTCCTTCCATGAATGGAATGAAATGTAATATTCTAGCGATCTATTTAGTACAGTAATCCGGTGCGTATAAATTATTAGAAAAGATATCGATCGTATGCAATATTGCGGCAAATCTTTTTGGAACTTATGGCGCCAATTCGGTGATCAAGGAGATCATTCATTCCCACGAGTTCCTTATTATAAGATAATGGCTTAGCCATATGGCAGATCGAGATGCCTAAACTCATTTTTGGACCCTGCACATGATCTCACAGATCTTCGTCGGCTTCTCCCGCATGATCAGTGGCCGTCAATTATTGGAGTTGCCCATTACGGTGAGTGCGCGCGGATGGGGTCGCGCCCACCGCACTCAATCTTATACTAATCTAGACTCTTTGAAGCAGTCAACCCCACCAAATTTAAACCGGTCCACGCTTTGACCCACTTTAAAACTTACTTTGGTTTGTTTATGAGCCCCAGCAGAACAAATGCAAAGTATGTGGTATGAACACATACGTACAAATTAAGTGATTGATCGGCACATAACTTGTGTATGTTTGTGTGTATATATTATATATATATATATATATATATATATATATATATATATATATATATATATATATATATGTTTATGAACATCCACAACCATATGCACTTGTATGCCATGCACCTCACATATTGAAGCCATTAATTACTTGCATGTAGCCATGGCCTCTTCTTCTCTTACCACTCCCACAGCATTAATCTTCTTTAGGCCATCTCGTCTCTTCTTCCTTCTCCTGGTACTCTTAATCTCCTTCTCACGGTCTCCGTTTCCCTCCTTGGCGGAGGCTCGTTACGGTTCTTATGGCTACCCGGGCGTCTCATCGATAGTGTCCGAGGAGCTCTTCAATTCGCTCTTTCTCCACAAAGATGACAGCGCGTGTCCCGCAAGGGGATTCTACAACTACTCCTCCTTCATTCAGGCTACTCATTGCTTCCCAAAGTTTGGCAACACCGGCGACTTGGATACTCGCAAGCGTGAGATCGCTGCATTCTTTGGGCAGATCTCTCACGAGACCACCGGTATGGTATATATTGTTTGCTATCGATCTCCAGACTCCATGCGTGTGTCAACATTAATTCTCCCCAAAAAACTTCTAATGCATGCTAGCTAGAGAACAATTAATGTTTTCACCTGAATAATAAGCTAATATCGATCTCCCGACACTTGAAAAATGGATGTAATTAATTTTAACATGGGAACGCGAGGAAGGTAATAACTAGAAGAAGAGAGTTGAGGTTATTCAGACGCGCGCGAGCGAGCGAGCTAATATTGGAATTACGTACAGGAGGGTGGGCGACTGCGCCGGATGGACCATACGCGTGGGGTCTCTGCTACAAGGAGGAGGTGAATCCGCAGAGCAACTACTGCGACTCCACCGACAAAAAGTGGCCCTGCTACCCGGGCAAGTCCTACTTCGGTCGAGGGCCCATCCAACTCTCCTGGTACATAAAACTCGTGCTCAATCGTCTTCCCAAACACAATTTACATTTACAAGTTGCATATAATTAATGATCAACAACAACGGAATACTGGAATGAATGACTGGCGCTGGCGCTGCGTGCAGGAACTTCAACTACGGGCCGGCGGGTCGGGCCTTAGGCTTTGATGGGCTGAAGAACCCGGAGGTGGTGGCGAACAACTCGGTCATCGCGTTCAAGACCGCGATCTGGTTCTGGATGACCCCGCGGAAGCCCAAGCCGTCGTGCCACGACGTCATGGTGGGGCGGTTCAGGCCCACCCCTGCGGACATCCAGGCGAACCGCACCGCCGGGTTCGGGCTGGTCACCAACATCGTCAACGGCGGGCTCGAGTGCGGGATCCCCAATGATAGCCGGGTCAATGACCGGATCGGGTACTACAAGCGATACGCCCAGATACTCGGCGTGGACGTAGGCCCCAACCTAGATTGTGCTTACCAGAAGCATTACTAAATAAATAAATCAGTTGTGTGCCTTTACATTTCTATATAATACAAGCGAATGAAAAAGAATCGCCTCCCTCCATCATCCCTTCTATGCTTGAATTAGTTGTTTCTTTCTCTTTCATTCCATGGTAGTAGCGCTGCATCATAACTCATGAGTAGGACTACTGTGCTATTAGGAGCACAGCAGCCCTTATGCTCCTAAGTTCTTAACCGACCATCAAATTTGATGGGTGGTTAGGATAAAAGAGAAAAGAGAAATTGAAGAGAAATTGGGTTTCTCAATTTCTCTTCTCTTTGAATTTCTCTTCAATTTCTCTTCTCTTTTTCACCCTAACCGCCCATCAAATTTGATGGGCGGTTAAAAACTTAGGAGCACAAGGACTGCTGTACTTCTAATAGCACAGTAGCCCTACTCCATAACTCATTATCCTTTAGAGAGAAAAGAGACAACTAAATTATTCTTCATGAGTCTGCATCACTTAAAACAGCAAATTTGGAGAAAGTTCACGAAATATGTGGAAATAGGGAATCATTTTTGACTCTGAACATGCGTGATCAGGCCTAGGCCAAGCAGTAAAAAATTAGCATCAACCCACTCATTATGAAAAGTTCATGCGTTTCATTTTGGTGCTAAAGCAGAGTTAATAAGTAGACGGTAACTAAGGGTTTCTTGAACTGGAGTGTGCTCATATAATTCCCAACGTTTCCACCTTCTGGAAAGAATTGCACTTACAGCACAAAATTACCTTTTACAATACGAAATTATATTACATATTCGACAAATAGAACTTCAGTTAAGGCCACAAAGGCAATTGTTCCCCAGAGAGAGGGCGAGAGATTCTGTCACGCCTGCTGAAAAATAAAACAAAATCTATTGTTGACACACCGTGATATTCGGCTGCACTTCAGCCATGGCCCATGGAGCTATCAAGTTCGACAGCTCTACTCTTTCTCGTCCAACTTTCGCTTCAACCTAAAGAGAGCAAAATATCAGTACAAGTAACGACATCTTATCTTAATCTTTCCTCCGATGTAAATATCCCCCAATATAGTGAGGGCACTTTTCATGTGAGAGAGTGCAGAAATGGCCGAAAGGGAAGGAGACCAGAAGAGGAGAGAGTGCAGAAATGGCCAAAAGGGAAGGAGACCAGAAGAGGATTTATAACAATCGTTAGCTTGCGGTTCTTTAAGACAATGGTTCCCTTCTATTATATGGGCCATATAAAATTACTTACTAAGATAATCCACTGCCACTTCCTGCAGTTATGTTCTAGTCCTAGTTGCAAATCAAAATAATAAATTTCTCCCGATGCACACTCCAAATATATCCAAATATAACGTTAAGTATCAGTAGACTCACCGAGCATTCAGCTCCTCCCTTGCATCAAGAGCGCCAACTTCTTCATTTGATAAGATATCAACAATCGGCTCATACAAATACCAGTCCTTCCTTTTTCTGGTTGAAATAACAGAATACTATAAAATACGATTCATTCTAGATGAAGCTTTACGAATTCTTATAGAATGTTAAGCACTTTATTCTACTGAACTGTAATATACAATTCAATCTACTTGTTTCTCCCCGTACATGAAAATTCAGGCACAGGCAGCATTGAGAAGTACACAGATATGTGCACTCTGTATCTCACCCTGACAATTTTCGAACACAAAGCTTAATTTTTAAATTTTGGAAGATTCTGCTGACTCGACTTATACTGCTTATACTAAAAGCTATTTCTTACTAGTTTGCCAATCTTCCTCTACTAACAAGTTGCAATGGCCATGATATATTGATGTCCTTGATTACTGATGAAGTTTGTTATGTTCTTCATTCTCTATCTAACTGAGCCTGAGCATAATGGTTTTCTTCAAAAATATATTATCTGCTGGTCAACAGGGTCGATAGCGAATGCAGGATACTGTCGGTGTTATGGAAGACAAATTACTGAAAAAGGTATGTTACAAGGCACAGTAAAGGATCACTTGGGTTTTACTTCTTAGCCTGCGCCTACATGATCATTCAGCTTCTTTATACCACCTCCAAAATTACAACTACATTCAGTCTGAGTTCGGATAATACACTATGAATACTGGATTACACATTGCTGTAAATGACCGAGTAGGAAGTTTTGGAGGATTTATCTTACCGAATGACACTCCCTTTGCTGCCAAAATACTTCACCAAGTCCAAGGCACTGTTGCCCGGTCTGCAGCAGAAAATATAATCAATCATTTTAATTTTGCATAGAATACCAACAAAATAAGCAATATCGTTGGAGCTTGTGCCGCTAGAAAATCATCGTAAGTAGATCAGATTGCACATTCCATGGAAAGCAGAAAGACAGACAGGAATAACATTAGTGCAGAAACAGACCTATTAAAAGTATCTGCTCCTCGGCGACCTTTTTTCCCCGCTCTGGCTTCTCTTAGAGAGGAAACACTTTGAGTTGCTATCTGCAAAAGAAGAGCGAAAGCGAAGGCTAGACTGTTAATCTCTTAAATTAGGCCGCAATTCTGCCAAAAACAGCACATGCTGATTTCAATGATCTAAACATGAACGTATACAATATACACACATGCAATCTTCTGTAACAACAGGAATTACTATATCATAGCAAAATCATGATAGTAGAGTTGGACATCACGCTAGCCATACAGCCGTATTAACTTTATAACAGCAAAACCTGGCATTAAAAAGTGATAACAGGCTATTATTGAGAATAAATATGCCAAGTCAATAGTATTTGAGCCAAAATACTTATTAGCAAGCATATAAAATGCCAAAATCAGTAGATGATCGTAGAGAGAGAACACTCAAAGATTTAATGGGCTCAGTAAAGGGAAAAATTCCCAACCTCATAAAGTTGCTCCCGGATGGCCACGGCAATTGCGGGCTGTACATGTTGATCATTAAGTTAGTAAATATCCAAAAGCATGAAGTATAATGCATTTTTCAAAAAAGAATTATCACTGAATATAAAGTGGACAATTAATCTTCTTTCTTGTTGGCGAGACCCACCTCTATTTCTGCATTTACAAAAGTCGTAACAAGGGAAATCTATTTTACTCGGACGTACAGAAGACGTCCAAGGAAATATTCTTAAAAAAAAAAACGATTATTAATTTTTTGTTTACTGGAAAGTGTGCTGCGGAGATGTAAAAGGAATTTAGGTCAGGTTGTTTTCTGTAAAAGATAAATTTGCTTACCCCAACTTCAGGATCTCCAATATTCAAATCCTTGCATAAGGTCCTCGCAAATTCTTCAGGATCGCTTTCAAAGTTGCTTACGTCCTGAGATCCAGAGAACATTATGACTGATAGAGAACACAAGTAGTCCGGTCATATTATGGAAATTTGAGGAAGTTATGCATACCCATAGGAATTGATCTCTCACTACAGTATTATTAACTCTTAGGTCAATCTGCAACACGGAAACAGTTGTTGTCACCATTATACTGGATGCAATGTAGTTCCATTCTTTCAAGGCAACCGTGAGCAAGAAATTATCAATGAGATAATGAAAAGTGATAATAATAGTAATAATGACTAGAGAATAAACCTTAAGCGGCACTATCTTCTCCTTAACATGCATATCTTGTCCTTCAAAAGAACGAAACTCTGCCAGTTGAGCCTTTCACAAAAGGAAACCCAAAGAAGGTATTAGATATAAAACAACTAATGAAACGAGTACCGCTCGACGAACCGAAGTACGAAAGCAGAGAATAAAGTAGCAAGCAAATTAACTTGCATTTCTCATCGCCAGATAATTGCATCTAGTTATTCCAACTATATCAAAGATCATACAAGAAACCACCCACAGAAAAATAGGGCGAAAGTGAACCAATTAAAGGACAGAAGAAAAGGGACTGAATAGAGATGTAATGCACATACTTGGACTGACTGTACAATCTGCGTCACAAAGGTCGGAGGCAGCTTTAGATCCTTCACAGTCCTTTTCGCGAAATTGATCACTTCTGAATCAGGATCTTAGAAAGAAACAGCATGATGACAGATTTAAATATGCAGCAAATCAAATGGCCACCCAAGGCAGCAGATGATAGAGAACAGAAGAAGGCATGCAAATTAAATACGGGGACCGGCCTGATCAGCATGGCAAAAAAATAAATATAGTCTCTAAAGCAGATTGTCGGAGAAGAACAGTAAGCTAGTAAATCTCCGATAGCCGAATGGAAGTAAAATCATTGAAATTGCCTTCGCTGAGGTACAAATTTCGCACAAGAAAACATGCACTGGAAAGTTCATACTGACTAATCAATACTTCATACCATCAGGATTCCACACGAAAGCATCTTTGTACCGCTGACCGTCAACTTCGATATCCAAACGTATAGGAATAAGATTTTCCGCGGTAGGCCTAGCACAAAGATATCAACAACTGCTTCTCATTTCTAGGATAATAATGCAACGGTATCGATTTTCAACAGTTAATTAGCAATACAGATGACGAGAAATTAGTAGCCAACAGGCCAAAATCGAAACAAATACATGGCGTAAAACCCTCGTTTTCCGACCGCCCAACCAACCAAAAGAAGGGAGAGAGAGAGAGAGAGAGAGAGAGAGAGAGAGAGAAGGAAAGCAAACCCTAGAGGAAGGAGGAAAGAGAGGTGGTGAGGTGAGAGCTTATATATAGATCATGGAAGAGATATGGGAACAGAGATGGGGAGAGCTCACATTCTAAACTTGATGGGGGCTTTGGAAGACCACAGCGTCAGCGATCTCATGCCTCCCTCCTCTTTCCTGCAAATCCCCGGTCGTTCTGTTGGTTGTTAAACCCTTCTTACTTCGCCGAGTCGCTCTTCCGATCTTCTTCCTTTCAAACCCCAACACGGGATGGGACGGGACCTTTAAATCTTTAATTGCGGAGAATTCAATTAATTGGCCCGACTCAATGAGTCCCCAAGCCCGGCCCTTTTCCAGATAGGATTGGGCCTTGGCCTCGTTTGGTTGGGTTAGTGACGAACCGTCCCTTTTTCGGCTTCTCTCCTGACCCACTCTGTAGCAAAGGACGGGCCTATGATTGGGCCCATTCTCGATTAATAATTAAAAACTTGTCGTACATGATCTCATTTATGGAGCCATCTCAAGTAGTCCGATCTATTTATTCTCTTCCCTCGTTTGTCCGACATGGGCTCCGCTATGGGCCCATCTCAGTTGGTTCAATTTTGTGCGAGTAAAACCTGCAGAACTCTGGTCCCCTTTTCTGAAAATAATATATATGTATATATATATATATAAAAGCCAAACGCTTTGCGTAGTATAAATTAATGCCTCGAATTGATGCAGAGTCTCGAATTGATGCCTCGTAAGGTTAATAATAATAATAACATTACTCTTTATGTTCTTTTTATTCTTTCGATCGTTTACTGCACGCTAGTAGATTTTAGCATTGCACGTGTTTGTTATTTCCAGATTGTGTTTTTTTTTTTTTTCCCTGATAAGAATTTCGTGATAGTTTTAGTGATATAGAACACGTTAGATTGAACCTTTCTTTTTTGTTTCTTAGTGAGATTTTAGATTGGAACATTAATTTAGTAGTGGTTACAATAGAAGCAATCGATCCATCAGTTGATAATTACAATTTTTTACGAGATACGCAGATCAAATGCAATCAAAAGCTGCTTCAATTTTTTTCCCTCTGCTGAAAAGAACTGTCTCAGTAATCATCTAGCACTTAGATTATGTGGTTCCTACTGAGTTGCGTAATGATCGTCCTTCCCATCTTTGGAAGGGTCGCAAATTAAAGTTTATTGCATCAATAATAATCACATAGCGAACAGCAAAAAAAAAGAAAAAAGAAAAAAAAAAGAAGAAGAAGAAGATTGCCCTGCGTTACTCTAAATTCTCAGAAGGACCATACGAAATCCTCAGAGATGAAATTGAAAAATGAAAAGAAAGAACAAGTTGGGTCGCATAAAAGAAACCTTCAATAGCTTTATACCTTATCCTTCTATTGCCCACCGGGAGTGATGGGACAGTATCTAACAAACTTGCAGTACTCCCCAAGCTATAGACCAAGCAAAACAAAGACAATAACAACCAAAATCTCGAGATCTCTCATGCTGTATGGGCTGTACATTCTATCTATACTCCAGCTACTACTACTTGTATGTTTCTCACGCAGCTCTCAGACTGACATAACAAACAAAACTGGCGCTCGGCAGACGGACGAAGAACACTAGCTAGCATCGATCAGCTCTGGTGATCTTCAGTTTCTTCACAGTGGTCAAAAACAGCCTGTTTTCAGAAAGGACAGGAGTTAAACGGAAGAAAAACAGGCATTAGAGAAAAGAATTGATCAGCGAGCGAGCGAGCGAGCGAGCGCTTGCTTATAGGAGACATACTCCCATGGCACATCTCCAACCATCATCCAGTCTCCTTCCTTGTCTTCGTAGGTCAACACGTGATTCTTGTTGGAGACTACTTGGTCGATATCAGGAGGATCTGGATTGAAATAGTCCAATTATGGCCGATAAGTATAAATAAACATGATTCAATCAAAAGGAACATCAGAAAGCACAGCCATGTTCCTTTTTTCTTTTTTTTTTTTCTTGGACGTGCTTACATGTAATGGTAGTTTTAAACATGCGGCTAAGCGTCCCAATAAGGTCATCGTATCCGCCGTGCGCAAATAGATCGAGCTTCCTTCCAATTGGAATGCCCTCCATGTAAACCTTTACGAAAAATGTTGACGAATGCCCTCGATTTGCCTTCTCCGCGAGCGTGCTCCTAAGAAGTGGTTTGATCGGTGGCCAGTCAGATCGTTGATCCCTAAAGTGTGATGACCAACGCCCAGAAAAATATAAATTTGATGAAAAATGGAAATATTTAGACAAGGATAAAAGACAATTCGGAAAACTCGATTTTGTACGGAGCACCGGGGGCAGGGTTTCGAAGAAGGGAAGGCGGAGGAACTTGGATTCTAATTGATCAAGGCGAGCTATGAAATCGAGGAAAATTTTAAAAGCAAATAAAGAGCGATATGGATGGAAGAGAACTTTTTTAATTCAAAGAAAGTGAAAATATTAGATATACGAGATCATCAACGGCACGAATTAAAAAGAAAAAAAAAAGAAAAAAGGAATAGAACAGAAGATAATACAGAAGTCATGATACTGAAAATCAAAACAGGATGGCTCATATGACGGATTAGACACCAGGTGGATAGGTCTTGGATTTGAATTTGATCGGGAACTCAAATCAAATCAATACAAAAACGGAAGGTGAAATTCCTGTTTGATAAAGTTTTAGGATAGAGGGTGGATTTCTATCATCCTGGAGTTTAATTAGTCAATATACATAAAGAATTATCGAATTGTTAGAAAGAGCTTTGCAGCTCTCCAGAATTGTGAGGGGATGGAGAAGAATGGATGAACTTTGGACATCCTTGTATCTAAATATTAGTTGCTAAATGGAGTATGTACAACATAGGGAAAGAGGGAGGAGATGATCGAACAAGGACAATTCATATTAACTGCACAAACCTCGAATTGGACGAACTATCCAGCAGGGAGGAGGACGACAGGCTGAGTCCTAGCCTAAGATCTGTGCTCAAATCTCTTCTTCTTGGCTGTGAAAGAGAGGATGTTGTGGAGAGAACAGGGTGGCTGCTGCTGTCTATCGAAGAAGAAGGGGATTCACCCTTTCCTCCCATTGGAAATCACACACACACACACACACACACACACACACACACACACACACAGAGACAGAGAGAGACAGAAAGAGAGAGAGAGAGATTGCCAGCAGTCTTGTTTCTTATGGAAGATAGGGAGTGGGAGAGAGCAGAAATACTAAGCTGGTAGGCTGAGAGATGAAAGAGAGAGGCGGAGGGATGAGGAATAAGCAGCTTCTTTGCAGAGACAACCAGGTTCTTAACTCTCTGCTTGGTAGGCCTCATGGACACGTGGCAAAAGGGCAGCTCAAGACCGGCTTAGGCTAATCGGTTTTAGTTGGTTGCGTAATGCTGTTTTTTATATTTTCTTCCCTTGCTTTTGCTTTTTCCATCTAATTGGTGGGGAGAAGAATCCAAACTCTCTCTTTTTTTATTTTCTTTCTTTTTTTATTTATATAAGTGAAGGTTTTCGTTGCAAGTGAACATGTTGGGTGGTTATGGGTTATACTTGAGTATAGATTATTTCGGTATAGTGCCTACCATCAAATCTTTTGTGGGTAGTACTCACCCCAAATATTTTTTTTTTGTACATATTGTAATTGATGCAAAGAGTTAGTTTTTCATCCACAAAGGCCGATTGTTCCGACATATTTATGCTTAAAAATGTACTAGATTAATAGCTACAGAAATTTTTTTAGTCTGCAATAAGAATTGTAAATCTAGTTGGCAGAATTAATTGATTCAATCAACATTGAGTAGGTCACACTGCTTTAGATTTATTGTATTTGAAATATGTTCTATCTTGCAAAAAGCTCTTGTTTTCACTAAAAAAAAGTTTGGAATCAAATTCTTGACTGTTAGCAGATTACCTGCCTCTGACAGGAAATTTATCTGAGGAGATGCAATTAATTCTAACTTAATTGCAAAAGTTTCTACCATTCCTAGATATCAGGTTAAGATCAGGTTGTCTAATCATAGGCAGGGGATGTTGAAGCGAAACCTTGGATTGGAACTGTGCGCAATTTCCCACTTTTGGTACAAAGATTACAGTGGCTACAGTAGATATCGTGGTGCGTGAAAGCTATATTTAGCTGGCCAAGAGACAAGTTATAACATGTTGTCTACTGATTAAGCAGACCCAGGGGAAGCGACATTAGCTGCTAATGTTGACCCAGGCAACCATCTCGCACAGTAAATGTCGTCCGTGAGAGGTGCTTCTCATTCAATTTGGAAGACAAGCCCCTCCGATGGAAAGAGAGATTGAAACCGACTCGGTTGAATCTTGAAGCGGAACACGTTGATTCCAATCTCGCCGTCAATTCCGAATGACTTTTTGTGGCTCGAACCGCGTCACAGATCAACCGGCCTAGTCTTGTCAATCAAGATGAATCGAATTAATGCGCTAGTTAGGGCGTATAAAGAAAAGAGAAGACAAAAAGTGTTTAGGGCCTGTGATGTGGACAACCCAACAACTACTCTTTCCCCCTCCGTCCGTGCTTTTGTTTGGATTAGCATTTTGTTCAGCGGAATTAATTATATAAGGCCACATTACAATATCCATTCTGGGGCCTAGCACAAAAAGATCGAACACTAGGAACAATCTTACCTATTAAGATATAAGTAGGAAAAGCAAATTCTATGTAAAGAGCAGACAAGACAATCCGCTGCCTTTCTTTGCTATCTTGTTTCTCCCTTTTTTTTTACTCTTCACATGCGAGGAACGAAAAAAAAAAAAAAAAAAAAAAAGAAAATAAAATAAACAAAAAAAGGAAAGAGAAAGTCCCTATTGTTAAAAACTTTTCCTCAACGGAGGAACCATCCAAAATAAGTTCACCCGCAATTATGACAGTCAATTAGTCTCTAAGGGCCCAATAGCCTGGCGACACTTCAGTACGTAAATTTTTTTTTTTTTTTTTTGAGAGAAATGTAGCATACTATCCGCTTCATTTATTAAGAAAGTGAATTAAGTTACAGGAGTGAGATATCGCTAACTACAGATGTAAATTAAACTTCAGTACGTAAAGTTAAATTTTATTTTGTTATATTCTACATGTGCACTTAACTATCGACACACTAACTGCTCGATTCTCACGTGCAAATGAGATGCTGCATGTTTAATACGCAGGCTCCTCTAAAACTTATTAAGAAAAGATTAGAACGGGATTAGAAATAGTTATAATATTCAGTTAGTCGGCTGTGGACGTTGAAATGGACCGCCATAAACGGATCAGCTAGTCTAGAACAAATGAAAAGATGGTTTGTACGAAGTGGAAAAAAGGAGCCAACACAAGAAGCTTTATAGAAACAAAGGCTCTTTTTTTTTTCTTTTTTTTATTTTTAATGGCATATGACTTTGTAGAAAGAAAGGAGGAAGAGTACAATTAATGTTATACTCCAGAGAAGAGGAAGAGACAGAGTGTGCTGTGTGCATGGGGTTTGGAGTTTTGGAATAAAGAAAGTCTGGGGAGGGGGTATGCTTTAGAAGCTTTGGTTTAGTAAAAGGCTGGATTGTTTAAAGTAACGCACAATCCTCTCAAAAGAAAGACATGAGGACTACTTCAGGGGGACATGCAATCAACTATATCCACAGGTTCTAGAAGGGAGGGACAGGGAAAAAAAAAAAAAAAAAAGGTTACCGACAACTGCTTACTTATTAGACCACCTCCTTTCTCTCTTTCTCTCTCTCTCTCCCTCTAGTGTCCACTGTCCAGAAATTTCAAAGCAATTAGGTAAATCTAATTAGCTTTTGTTTGTGTCGCTTGGTGGTTAATTAAGACGTCAAAAGTGTAACGGATCGTTTTGCGAATGTCATGAGCGTTTCTTTGCTTCCAAGTTCTCATGACAACTGTCCGGTCACCAGACGATGCAAGTTATATATTCGACCATCAAGTATCAACTATACATGATTTCCAAATAAACTAGAAAAGAAGAAAAATAAGAAGAAGCCGAAAAAAAAAAAGAAGTATATATATAACATGATGGACAAAGCAAAAGCAAGTAACTCTGGCAGCGGTAGCATCAAATACTATGAAATTTATTGATCATAAAAAAGGCCGGACTGAGATTAAGTAGTAGTTTAAGAATTAAATTCTCGTACCTAATTTATTCGAGGGAGCAACCGGCCCTATCTTTCTCCTAAAGAAATGGAAAACAGAAGAAGTTGGAGGGGACAAATTAATTATAAAAATAAAAAATAAAAACAAGAAGGAATGTTGCTTCCTTGGGGCCTCGTTCTCTTGGTCCAATGTCCAATACTAATGCGTTCTCGCTTTGTGTACAATTCAAGCATTGAAAATTGTTGGGATGTATGCATGCATGCATGCTTCACCACGTTTTGGATCGCCCCAGAATCCTTCAATCACCAAGACACCAACTCAAAGACAAAAAGTCAGATTAATAAGATCGAGTGTAACCAACGAATAATTAAGGCACGAATTTTAATTTTTTAGAGTTCTGGATCAATTAGCTAGCCTTTTGGATGGTCATTAGTGGTATATATATCTGAACATTGGATGTGGTAAAAGGGAATGATGCCTAGCTAAACGAACCAATCATTATTCTGCGGATCTTAATTAACTAACATCGAATGCGGTTTCGCAATCGCCTCGATAAAATGTGGGTACAATTAATGTGCCCGTTAAAAAAATTGTGTACAATGTATGCGGGGACACCACGAGGGAGCTAGGGAGCGAAATGCAATTATGCAATGGCCTCGTAGGTGTCTGTCCATCTATTATAGGAACGGGTCGACCCAAGTCCCCGAGGGCGACGGGTCCACCAGATCAAAGTGAAATCCCCACGTCTCATCACTTTGCCTCTCCTCTTCCATACATAGTGCTGCTCCATTTTCAACAGCTCGGCAAAACCTTTCACAAGCTCAACGTGCAAGGATCGAGGCAAATTAATTAGAAGCAACTAAATATATAGTTTTATTTATTTATTTATATCATCCCGCTGTTACAAGTTGTTAGAAGCTGCTAATTCCGAGGGAACGCAATCATGGTGTCCGATTTAATTCAGCCTTCCCACCAATCCACCACCATAGCGCGCACCGCTCTGAAGAAAAAGAATAAAAATCGAACATTTGAGTGGTGGTGGGCCCAAACAGGGGGCAAGGATCCAAATTCCTTGGGCGCTACTTGGCTACCCTTGCCGCGTATCCCCTTGACAATGTTCGGACCTCTTTTTTTTTCTTTTTTTTTTTTTAGTTTTTTTTTTATCGTTTATTCCCTTTCCCCGTATTCCCTGGCCCGGTCCAAACTTTCGGGCCGTGCTGGGCCACTATCTTTGAGCTCAAAGGCCCGGAATGGCCCGGTCTGCCTGAGTTGTGCAGGGCCGAGTGGAGGCCCACAGAACGACCCGTTTAGGCCCAGCAGAGCCAGTACGGCCCCAATTCTAAGACCCCAGGCATCTTGGGCCATTTTTCCAGACAAACAGGCCTGGGAAGTGATAGGAGTTTGTTGACTTGCGGTTCTATTCTATAAGATAATAATATAATTTAACGAAAAGCATTACATGAAATTAAATTGACTAGCGGTTTTGCTTCTTCGGCTGTCTGCCTGGGGAGCAAACAAAGAGTAAGTAAGGCACGCAGCTTAGACTTAACAGGCTTCGCCAAAATTAGCCCACATCATTATGCGAATTATTATTTCTCGTCTATTGGCTATTGCCAAAGAAAAAGAAATGCCAATTGCCAAATAAAACGGATGTTCGATTGAATTTGACGGCCGAATCATGGATATTTTTAGGCCCCCTCTTCGCTCGCACAGCTGCTCCGTGCGCCTCCTCAGCATATCCCCCCCNCCTCTTCCACGGTGATCAACGAATGCTGGACGGGGCCGAGGGAGAGGACAGCAGAGGAGAACTTAACTTAAAATTGGAGTCTCCGACTCCAATTCAATGAGGCCCAACAGAAATTGGGCTTGGCACATATGCAACAGCTCGTTTGCTAATGTTTAGTAAATAGACCACAATTGGGCCTGGAAGCCCGACTGTACTTCTAACTCGAGCTTGATTTAATTAAAACACATTATTTTTTAGCTTAACCGTAAAAGAGTTTAAGCTGGAAGTAACTTACTAGCACAAATGGGATGTATTTTCCTAGTACTAAAAGCGACCGTTTTGTGAGATACAATAGTTTAGAAATTGTGTTTACAGCTTGCATCAGTGCATCCCAATATATATATATATATATACAAGGGGAAAAAAAAAACTGCACCAGCAAAGGTCAAAAAATAACGTAGACTAATAGGCCCATCAGGACTCGGATCGAAACGTGAACCCCCTAGTTACCTCTAAATGGCATGGCTCATCTATTCCGTATGAGTATACATCTTAACATATATTGTGGGTAACTGATCGTCCCTGACATAAATCGTAAAAAATTTAATACTTGGTAAATTAATTTATATGTTCAGCTAAATTTATTTTTTTAAAAAATAAATTAGGTGGATAACATGTTATTTTTTCTTTCTAAAAAAATATATATATTGTGGGTAAAGCGCGCGCATATAGAAAGGGATCAGTGCCGCCTCTTTTTTTGTTTTTTTTTCACTCAGCACATCAATTTTAAAATGTGCGATTGGATTCTATTTAAAAAATAAATTCAGTATTTTAACTTGTAATTTGTTTTCATATGCGGATAATGTGGCGAATGAAGCAATTGACACCGTGCTTCTTGAACGCCGTTGTCTCCTTCCACTCCAGTCAGTTTCGGCCCCACTAATAAATATGCGCCTAACAGTCCCCACATCCTTTATTTCTCTCTCTCTCTCTCTATTTATATATTTTGCTTATTCCCTGCATGATCGAATATGTAACTACAACAATATATATATATATATATATATATATATATATATATATATAGGGTCCGGCTACTATACTATTATGAATATGATTACCGTCGTACTCATAAATTGTTTTCGATGATAGAGCTTCCAAATCGACGATCCACACCGTTAAATGTTATTTACAGCATTTAAAACTTTTAGAAATCAAATTTTATAATTTTTCGACATCATTTACCTTACGATCAAGAGGTCACAAATTTGACAATTTTTAACGGCCGGTATGGAATACTCGCTAGTTTAACGGTGTAAAAGAATCGAAATTTGTTGAATTTTTGATAGAAAATTCTATTCACTATATAGATAAAGATCAATAACTCCGATCTTGAATTGAAGGATCCGATCATCCTTTTTTAGGACGTCGTTCGATTTTGACTGTTCATTTTATGCCCACTTGATAGACTTTATTATGATTTCGAAAATTTACGAAATTTATTTTCTAGAAGTTTNTTATATATATATATATATATATATATAATTGAGCTAGAATATTTTTAGAAGTATATTACTCTCTTGGTGCTTCTAGTCTTTGGATCAAATACTATTGCATCTACCGCCACCTACCATCATCATCCAAACCTTATATTTTTCCATCCAAGTATTAAAAATTCAAAAGTACCAACCTCTTGATACTTTTGAAAATATTTTAGCTCAACTATATATATATATATATGATAATCAAGACCATGTGCAAGTAATGCAAAAACCTTCGCTTTTTTGATGAAACAAAGACTTTCCACTTTCTACATACTTTTTTATTTTATACCCGAGATCTTTATATATTGATCCGTGTTGTGATAGCTGAGTGACATGCGTATATGAGTTTGCTTAATTTGGTGTAAGTTACTCAATTATATGCACTGATGCACGGCGTTTATTAGTTAATTAGATGATATCTCTTTATATTTAATTTAATACATCATCTTTTCAGTCTTTAGGATTCGTTAATGTTTAGGCACAGAAGGAAAAATTCTTCCTAGCTTCTTAAGGAAAAAGGGAAAAGTTTATGCACATTAATCATGCATGCGAAAGCATCGATTGATCTCAGTGGATTCCCAACCTATGATATTTTTCGATAATGGGGAATTAATCCTGCAGTTAATGAGAGGCTATTGATGCCTTCCCTATTGCGATATTCTTGTGCGGCTGTGCTATATAGAATCAAATATTAGCCAGCTATATATACACAACTCGATGTATGGACCACCCATATACACGATGATAAAAGAGCATTTGTTCTACTATACTTATGTTTAAGTTTGTGAGGACATTGTTATGCGAACGTAATAGAATTAGATACGCATTCTCTTTGGATACAGCAGGACCAACTATACACATCTTTAATTTGGGAGCACAAAATCGACAATGCAGGTTTGGGCCAAACCGCGCGAGAAATGTACTCCCAGATGAATTAATATTCATCGATCTTATAAAAACTTGGGCTCTCACCTGACCACCCACTGAAATGCAAACTAATCATTAGTTGGCCGGCCCCCAAGAGTGGATTAAGGGATTAGTGTGTTGGATCAAATTGATTTATTTAATTGGTGGGGTGTGCTTCTAGTTAATTTGGCAAGGTACGTGCGAAGTATAACTAGGTACGTACCACTTGTACTTATTCCGTATCTATCACACGTTCAATTGGATAGGCACAGTTCAAAGTACGAAGAGCAGTACTGCTGCCCCCTTTACAATACTCTACTACTCCTCCCTCGAGGGACATTGCACTATTGGACGCATAAACCTGTAATGACGTCAATCCTTATCAATCGATTGGGACGCGCGCGCAAACGAGCACCGGCCGCAACAGCAAGGAAAATTGACCAATCGAGTCAGACACAGAGCGTCATACTTCTTTTTCTTGTGATGATTTAGGAGTTTCTTTCTCTGAGGGTGCGGGCCTATTGACTAATATTCTATTCGGTTTACTTTTGAATGAAAGTAGCTATAAAGCCCAATCAACTGTCGATTCAAAAGGCGACATAGTCGTATGGGTGGGGTGTTTGTGGGAAGCTGCCTTGAATATGAGGAATTCCTACAATAGAAAAATGGAACAAAGGCAAAGTCCATCGCATGGCTGGCAGTATAGTAGCCTCTACGTACACTTAATTTGTTCGTCGCTGGAGCACTTGAACGGAACGGCAAACGCGCGGTGCGCTTGCCATGCATGCCCCTCCCTCGGGCCTCGGCGGTTTGCGCCGTCTATATGGGTCACTCGAGGAAAGATTTCCATGCTTTTGGGTGGACACCTAATGCCATGAATATTAGTGACTGCATTTTACCATGGGGGCAGAAGCCTCTCTGTGATTCCGATATTGCACAGAATAAGTTACAAAGCCGACCGTCCCTAGAGCAAGTGGAAAAAAGATTTGGTGGTTAATTGGTATTCGAAACCTAAGTTCGAATTCTAGTTGATTCACATTTCCAGTTAAGTTTATTTCTAACTAAAATAAATAAAGCGGGTAGCGTGCTACCTATCTCTCAAAAAAAAAAAAAAATTACAAAGCCGACCACACTTTGTCGAAATATTTATTACTCATAAACAATATCTTTTTCAAATGAAATTGATATTGCTAGAGCAAAAAAATTCGAATATAATTAAATACAATGTATGTGCTTAATTTTGGCAGTAGCAAATATTGTTGCTATGATAATATCAATTCTCTTTTCAAAACCATATATTACTCATAAGTATTTTATAATTTTATTTTATTGTAACGTATTAGGAAAGAAATCCTCACTTCTAGTACGTAACGTACTGGGGCAAAAAAAACAATGTGCGGGACTGGAATCACACTCTCTCCCTATATATTTTAGTCCTATTAAAATATTCTTAAACAAGGGCAACTAATATATGTAGTTTCTTTGAGGTCTCTATGAAAACATCAAGGCTTAGATTTTGGTTGATTAGTAGGAAGCAAGGTCTAATAATGGCCAGCTTTTAATCATATAATAATAATAATATGTTATTAAACAGCAAGTGAATAAGTGGTGTCTGTAAACTTATCCGTACTATCTAATTAATTATTTTATTTTGTGGCCCGTCTCGAACATGTCGTTGTCACTCCAAATATATATATATATATAGAGAGAGAGAGAGAGAAAGAGAGTAGGGCTACTATACTATTATGAGTAGTGGGCTCTTAGTACTCATAAATTGTTTTCGATGATGGAGTTTCCGAATCGACGATCCACTCCGTTAAATATGATGTAGAGTATTTGAAACTTCTAGAAAATAAATTTCGTAATTTTTCGAAATCATAATAAAGTCCATCAAGTGGGCATAAAATGAATGGTCAAAATCGAACGACGTCCTAAAAATGGATGATCGGATCCTTTAATTTAAGATCGGAGTTATTGATTTTTATCTAGGTAGTTAATAGAATTTTCTATCAAAATTTCAACCTATTCCGATTCTTTTCTACCGTTAAACTAGCAAGTATTCCATACCGGCCGTTAAAAATTGTCAATTTTGTGAGCTTTTGATTGTAAGGTAAATGATGTCGAAAAATTATGAAATTTAATTTCTAATAGTTTTAAATGCTCTAGATAACGTTTAACGGTGTGGATTGTCGTTTCGAAAGCTCTATCATCGAAAACAACTTATGAGTATGAGGGTGATCGTACTCATAAGAGTATAGTAGCCGGACTCTATATATATATATATATATATAATTGAGCTAGAATACTTTTAGAAGTACCAACTCTTTAGTGCTTTTAAGTTTCTAGCCCTTAGATCTACTCCTTAATTACTAATACTTCTTGAATCAAACAATATTCTACCTACCATCTCCTACCATCATCATTTAAACCCTACATCTCTCCATTCAATAATTAAAAACTCGAAAACATCACCCTCTTGGTGCTTTTGAGAGTATTCTAGTTCAACTCTTTCTCTCTCCCTCTATATATATATATATATGTGAGTACGTAGCAGGACAAACTAATTATACTTTCAAATTGATTTAATGGACGCTCTAAACAATCAACCCTTTTTTTATTTTTCTTTTGCGGGGGGAAATAATCTATCCTTGGTGGGGATTTAAAAGGTAGTTAAGACTGTTGATTAGCTTAATAGAAGTCGATCTCATTCTTTAATCTTTAATCCCCCAATGATGAGGGGTACATAAAGGAATGGAGCAGCACCACATATTTTAGGTAACATTTTGGCGAGCCAAAGGTTGGACAGCAGAGGGTAAGGAGATAGGAGGACCTCTTAGATTTATTAATAGCTGTGGGCCACAATTCACTCTTTGGAACGAGGACACTGTACCTTATCCCTTCTCACTCCAGGATTCTCTGCAGGCGCAACCAACCAACGCGCTCAGAAGTTATGAGCCAGATCAAGTGCACCACAGCTGCAGACCAGGATCCTTTCAGAGTTTTTTTTTATTTTTCTGAAATAAATTTCTGAAAAAATATTTATTTTCAGATCTGCGTGCAGGAGATTGGTTCATGGTGGACCAACCATTGGCAAGAATGTCCCCCATCAGTGTCGATTAGATGGGAACCTCTGTTTGGTCCTCGGCCAATAATTCCTGTAGCCGAGTAAAGAAGAATAATATATTGAAAAAATATATATACATTTACAGGGGATAGAATTCATAGGCATGCAAATGGATTTGAATTGGGAGGGCTCCCACTTCGACTCGCTCCGAATAAAACAGTAAGTTAAAATCAAAAGCATGAAAAATATAACTCGTACTAAATCCGCTCCGATCTATTAAAAAAAAATAAAGAATACTTTTTTTTACTTTGATCCGTATCTATCTATCAAAAGTTCTATAAAACTCTCTAATTCGCCCTGAATATACAGTGGTAAATGAGGATTACGAATAAAAAAAAAAATTAATTGGCTTTCAATCCGTTCTAATCCGACAAAAAAAAACTAGGATGGGAAATGATAACTCTTCCGACCTCCCGATCTGGCCCGTTTTCATCGACATGAGAAATCTTTTACCGTGTATTGGGCGTCAGACAAGCGCCTTTGTATTTCTTGCTTTTTAGGCATGTAACATCTTAACACCGCAACTGATCTGCTGTATCTTACGCTTCGAGTGCTTGCTCGCTCTCTCTCTCTCTCTCTCTCTCTCTCTCCCCGTTTTGGTTTTGGGATCAAACGCTCCCTCGAAAATGGCTACTGAGCTTTAATAATAATGATGATGATGATGATGATGATGATGATGATGATAATTTGGGCGGTGAGGTTTGATAGGGTGCATACTCTGTACGGTTCATGTTGCTTTTCCTGATGTTCGGCTGCGGAAGTTGTTGTCCGACGCGTTTGGGAGAAGTAGAAGCCCCCAAGTGGCCTGTTTCTCTCTGTTTTTCGACTCCTCTTGCGATTTTTTGGTTCTTTTGGTGATGGGTTTCGGAGATTGTCCCTAAAGGAGGTCGCTTTATAACGCTGTTCCCTTCATTCATCCGGTTCAGAAGCTTTATGGTTCCGGATGAAGCGTTCCTGTAAGCGGTGTTTATGTTTGGAGCCCATTTGCCATACCTGGATATCATTTTGTTGATCTTATTAGTGATTTCTCTGTACCTATGAGTCACTATATATAAGCTGCAACTTTTTTAGTGATAAGAATAAGGTGCTACTAGTACTCCACTCCCCATTTGTTTTTAAAGAATCTAACTTTTTGTTTCTGTTAAAATGGTTTAGATTGAACGAAAAGGGGCAGCTTTGCGAAAAGGAATGCCCACTTTCTACTCTGTTTCAGAAATTTTTGCTGAGGTCAAGCACACTGGTGTGGATAGAACGCGGCCAGTTTTAAGGATTTTTGCGAATTAAACATTCAAAATTTTCCTTTCAGGTCCCTGTCTATTTCCGGCTCTTTTCGGGTAAAAATTTTTATCTCCGTTAAGCTGTGCCACTTTCTGACTGAATTCCATCGGGCAGCAGCAGCTAAAGTAAAGCTCGATCCTACTCGTCAATACAAAAGATGACCAACAATAGCTCGTCCGATCGTTCATCCTTCATGTGAGTACAATTCGCGCATTTGTGCCGTCTTTCCATTTATCTTGTTCTTCCGTAATCCTATTCTTAGATCGTATAAATATATATATATATATATATATTATTGTTTTCTGCGGAGTTACAGGCCTGATAATGACTTTGTCGAGCTGTTGTGGGAGGACGGTCAGATCGTGATGCAGGGGCAGTCCAGCAGGCCCAAAAGAAGCTTTGTTCCCACTCCCTTCAACCCCTCCTACAACAACAGATTCCAAGACAAGGATATCAAAAATGAGATCTTGCCGAAGCAGCTCAATCATTTCGAATCAGGCGATCCTACGGTCCGTCATGACTTCTTCACTTCTGATCCTCTCAATGATAAAGATGACGACGATGATGATTCTGTCCCGTGGATCAACTACCCCATGGTTGATGACTCTCTGTCTAACGATTTCTGCTCGGAGTTTCTAGCTGAATTCTCAGGGCTTAATCCGAACAATGTATCTATCTCTCACAATACCGACCAGATTGTTAGAGGTTCGAGCAGCATGGAGAACAATCATGCTCCTTCGAAAGCTGTTATAGGAGGGTCAGGTGGTTTTACAAGTAGGAGCGGCCAGCTACTCGAGTCGTCTCAGCAACACCTGAACTCAGGTCATGCTGTGAAGTCCAAAGCAACTGATTTTGGCACCGCAAGTAGCATTGTGACCCACTCTAGAATGCCGCAACCGAGCGGCACTTCGCCTCTGCTGAACTTCTCCCATTTCTCAAGGCCCGTTTCTCTCGCCAAAGCCAATCTAGAGAGCATGGAGAGATTGAGAAGCAATGAGAAGGCATTCACTGCACCAACTAGCTCCAATCCTCCAGAGTCTACATTAATCCAATCTACAGGTGGCTTTAAAGAGTTGAGACCATCATCAGCAAATACTCCAAAAGAAATGGTCTCACTCGAGCATACGCAGGCTCTTTGTCAGCAAGAGATGCCCAGAAAAAATAATAATCACACTGCAGTGGCGAATAGTAATTGCATTAATCAGCAGGGTTCAGGTTTTGCACCTCAAAAGGGTCCTGAAACAATTGTTGCATCTTCCTCTGTATGTTCTGGCAATAGTGCTGGGGCGGCATCTGATGATCCTAAACATGGATTGAAGAGGAAGGATTGCGAGGGAGAGGATTCTGGTAATCATAGCGAAGTAAGTGACAAGAAATTAGAAAATATACTGTATTTAATTGATCAACTTTTTCTTTATCGACTATGTGCTTCAAAATTCTTTGATGTCTATATAGGATGTTGAAGATGAATCTGTGGGGCTAAAAAGACCTGCTAATGTTCGAGCCACAAAGGCTAAGAGGACTCGTGCTGCTGAAGTGCATAATTTGTCAGAAAGGGTGAGTGCATAATGCAATTAACTACGTTCCTACTAATTCTTCTTTCTCTTAGTCTGGTGTGGAAAGCTCTAACAACTGGTTTCTTCGCTGACACGCAGCGGCGTAGGGACAGAATCAATGAGAAGATGCGTGCATTGCAAGAACTAATACCAAACTGTAACAAGGTATCCTTATGTTTCAGCAGCCTCTTACTTGTCAAAGTTTCTTGTGCAGCTTGGGATATGGTAAAGATTTTGCCTAACATCAAATACACTTTATAAGGTGGATAAAGCTTCAATGCTCGATGAGGCGATTGAGTATCTCAAAACCCTTCAGCTTCAAGTTCAGGTAATATCTTTGCCTTCCATTAAGAAATGTCTTGCCTAGCTTGTTTATAAATCTATCTTCCCTAACTAAAATTTTGTATTCTTCTTACACAGATGATGTCAATGGGCGGTAGTCTATGCATGCCTCCGATGATGCTACCTCCTGGGATGCAACAGATGCACTTGCCATCCATGGCTCCTCATTATGCCCAAATGGGTGTTGGCATGGGACTGAACGTTAGATTGGGATACGGAATAGGTCCGCTTGACATGAGTAGTTCTCCAAATTGCCCTTTAATTCCAGTCCCACCGATACACTGTGGGACACAGTTCCCTTGCCCCACAGTTCCAGGAGCTCAAGTTCGGCCTGCAATGGCTGGACCTGGCAATCTCCCAATGTTTGCAATACCTGGACTGGGGGCAATTCCATCCGCGGTGCCCCGTATTGTGCCACAATTAGGTTCTTTTTCTGGCCTTGCTGTAATGGCTAATCCAGTACCTGTACCTGCATCAGATACAACTACTCCATTGAACTGTAAAGAACATCGGGAGCATAGCATGAACTTGGAGCGTAAAAAGAGTTCCAGTGATTCGCAGGTTCAGACTCCAGCTCGTTGCTTGCTCATTTTGCTTCAACTTGATTTACTTATACTGAAACCAATCTCTTAAATTAATTTGTTTTTCATCATCTGTGGACCATCTTCAGTGTTTCTGTACAAATGCTTGTATGATCTTGTGTTCTGTTTTCCCATATTAATAATCAAATAATGGTTTTCATACTGCTGGGGACAGAAAACACCTTTTGCACCATCTGCCTTGGCTCAAAGTAATCAGACGCTGCACAGTAGTGGAAGTGGAGGTGCTAATTCCGGTAACCAAAATGGAACTTGACTAACCAGGGTAACAAAGTAAGCGGCATTCAAATTGTGCTATTGGGTTATACTTAACTAAATCATGCCATGCCCCGTCAATATATTTCCTCTGTTGCAGGTTATGGTTGAGGCATCCTCCTTTTGATGGTTTTTGTGCAGCTTGTCAAAGTTGCACACTATTTGGGAGAATTTTGTATACTAGACTGCTCTCTGAACTTTGAATGGCCATATGATCTCCACGAACACGATGGCCTGGGCTTTGACTTCTGCGCCATTTGCGCCAAAGCTGTGCAAGCAGAGGATTTTGGGATGCTTGGAGGTTGTATAAATTTTTAGACAGTTTCAGGCTGCATGTTATGTAAATGACAGAGATCAAATGGTTTGAGAGTGCAACCTTGGCTGGCAGTCCCCGTTTCGTAATAAAGGATAAATCCTTTTCAAGTTTTGTTATTGTAATTTAGTAAACTGTTATTTGACGTACTTTCTCTTCATATTGTTTGTTGCTCATCACCTTCTTCAGTTATCGATCGGCTTTCTTCTTCTTCTTTTTCTCCCTTCCGTTTTCTTTTTCCCATCTACTGTTTTTTCCCCCTCCTTTGTCGGAGTAGGCTTGACTTCAACCTATGCTCCTAGGCTCTTATAGTAATAATGTTTTTATTTCGGTGGCTAATCTATCAATATTATTACTGTTGATGGACACAGTTGCCAGTTCGTGTAGTGGCTGTTTCTTTGTTTTGAGGTATTCTCCATTTAGCAATCGAGGTTGGAGCAAGTCGCTCCCTTTCTCCTACGGTGAATCACTTTGGGTTTTCTTTTCCTGAACAACACATTTAGAGCAGATAAATCTGTTGAACAGATCATGTTCTACTCGATCATACAAAGATTTACTGTTCTGACGCATTGTTTTCGCAGCTGAGTTATTTTTATTCTAAAAGATTGGACTTTATTGATTTCTGTTCTTATTTTGGTAACTCTGTTATTTATATATATATATATATATATATATATATATATATATATATATATATATATATATACAGGCCATGGCTATTTACTAATTATGAGTATGGGAGCCATCGTACTCATAAGTGTTTCAATGATGAAGCTTCCGAATCGACGTCCGTTAAATATGATCTAGAGTATTTGAAACTTTTAGAAAATAAATTTCGTAAATTTTCGAAATCATAATAAAGTCCATCAAGTGGGCATAAAATGAACGGTCAAAATCGAACGACGTCCTAAAAAAGGATGATCAGATCCTTCAGTTCAAGATCGGAGTTATTGATCTTTATCTATGTAATGAATAGAATTTTCTATCAAAAATTCAACAAATTCCGATTCTTTTACACCGTTAAACTAGCAAGTATCTCATACCGGCCGTTAAAAATTGTAAAATTTGTGACCTCTTGATCGTACGGTAAATGATGTCGAAAATTTATAAAATTTGATTTCTAGAAGTTTTAAATGCTGTAAATAACGTTTAACGGTGTGGATCGTCGATTCGGAAGCTCTATCATTGAAAACAACTTATGAGTACGAGGGCGATCGTACTCATAATAGTATAGTAGCCGGACTATATATATATATATATATATATATATATATATATATTAATTAGATGTGCCTTCCTTGACCCGTTCCCTTTGTTGTCGGCGCAAGGATATATAACTTTATTACTATTTTTCAGGCACTATTCTTTTATGTGCCAATATGATAGGTTACTATATTTCCCGCCTTAACGGTCAGGAGTTAAATTATGCATAGAGTCGGTGGTTTTTAGAGGAAGCGAGAACTATAGCCCCTGCCAATAATTCTAGTCTTGTCATTAGCTGTCTCTTCCATCCTCTCATTATAACGTTCCTTTCAAACAAAAAAAAAAAAAAAAAAAAAAAAAAAAAAAACAGTGGCATTAAAGGCTGTTGTAAGTTGTAACCAGTTCTGTCAGCTTGCCTTCTCTTCTCTTTTCTCTATTTTTTTTTTCCCATAACTAGAAGTCCAAAGATTGGCTAGTCAAATTTGCACAGAGTTCACATAATAATACTTACAAATGTTGAAGACAAAAAATACATGCCTGGAACGAGTATTCTCCTTCTCAAAAATATATTGGGCAGAAAAGTTTCCTCCACATACAAAAATGTCCTGTCAACTACGCAGCTTCGAGGTGGAGATTTGACAGATTATCGCTCAATGAGTCGACCGATTGTTGTGGTCCAGCTTCCTCCCCCTGTTTTGCCATTGGTTCCCGAGCTTCTGGCTCGGGGGCAGCTTCTTCAAGCTCCTTTTCCAGCTTCTGGAATTCTGCTTCAATGTCTTCTTCTTCAATATCCACTGATTGAAGTGGCACAACTTCTGCAATATATGTTGGGATCAGTGCTAAATTAAGTTTGATGTAGTTTTTGCACTTTCTTCACATTTGTCAAGAGAAAAACAGACTCTAGAAATAATCCATCAATAAGTTACAGTGGCAAAGGTCTCTAGGAAGGTTTTTGAAGGAAAATAATTTTGAACGAGATTACCCAAATTTGTTGAAGGCATATAGAACTATAGGAGGTCCAATTTCTCACAATCAATAAACAAACTGTTATGAGCGCAAAGCAAAGTATACAGCAATAAGTTACCTAACACTGCATCAACTTGCTTCTGTGCTGCAACAACTGCGTCAAGCTCTTGGAGGTGGTGGTGAACCTCCTCTATACTGATCCTATGCTCCTTAATTGCTCTAGCACCAACTTGTATAGCTTCAGAAACCTGATTAACAATAAAGCTAATCAGTGCAACTGTGAAGCTAATCATGAACACATTAGGCAAATTACAGTTTATAATAAGTTCCCACCAAGTATTTTATGAACAGAAATAAAAAGCATCATTTGCTCATATGCTACAGCGGCACACATTCTCCAAGTGATATATCTACCTTCTTTGTGGACTCGGCATTGGCAATGAGACAAAGAACTTCGTCAACCCTCTCCACCAGTGATATGCATTTCACCCTGTTTTCTTGCAACAACTTGCATTGCCTTATGTGTCTGTAAGACGCTTGTTTATTCCCTGACTTGAAACAGGCTAACGCCATTTTTCTTGAACTGCAAGAGAACTTAACAGTTTATCAGAGAGGAATGCTTTTTAATTGCCACACACTTTCTAACATACACAAAAATCTATGTCTCACACCAGATGTAAAAAAAGTCACAGTTATCTACTATTAAGAGTCTCAAGATTTTTTATTCCTTTCCAAAAAAAAGTCTCTAAGATAGACAACTCTTAAGGACAAGGAATGACCTCATTAATATATATGTATATATATTTCTGCATGCAACTATGAGTACACTCATACTTTCTTTTCCGTTTTTTGTTTTTTGTTTTTTGCTTTTTTCAGGTTGTCCGTTGCTCACATAGTGATACTTAATACAACATTCTTCTGAAATTTTGGTCATGAAAGAATATTAAGGGCTAAAATGCTGCCGATGGATGAACAAGCTTATTCTTAGAATGGGCTAGTTTATGTGTTAATATTCAGTATACTGGCACATACATCTCCCAGCGGCGATCCAGCACTTCAAGTTGTTGCTGCAACTTTTCTGTTGTCCATGTCAGATGCAAAACATCGTAGTCAAGCCTTGAGATAGCAGGAACAGATGCTTCCACAAGCGACAGCTTCACGCCCTGAAGACAGCAACTGAACTAAGTATAGTCCTGGAAAAAACTGTACGCATTAACATATTATGTACTAGTGAAAAATCTCATTCATTTTGAATTCCCGAAAATTCCAAAAATTTCAAACAGTTGTACCTCGATAAAGTCGTCCTTTCTTATTGCAAGATAATGTGCTTTCCCGCAGCCAGATATATAACATAGGACTGCAGAAGCCTCGTCAGGCCCCTTACAGAAGCTCCGGAACTTACTAAGTGTAATGACGCAGGTTGAAATCCAATGGGCCTCACTTATAATCTTGATAACATCAGCTGCTCTTTCCTGCCAAAATTAAGACATATAATCAACAGAACGAATTAAGTCAAATGTTCTGAATATGAATAAAGTGTGAATATGACTTGACGTACTTGAAGTAGTGGCTTTAGAATGAGAATATCTTCTGAGTTATCTTGCAGCGCTGATGATCCAAACGTACCAACCATTTGCCTCACTCTTCTAAATATCCGATATAGATGCCCACTGGTTGGATCAGTCAGATCTCCTCTTAGTAAAATGTCACCGCTGGCATGCATTTCATGCTGCAAATGAATAAAACGGGGGAAAATAAGGCAGCAAAGAAAGAGTAACACCTCAAAACATATGACCTTTTGTTCAAGAAGGCATCAAACATACATAGACGAAATGAGAGAAAAGTTTGATACAGACAATCAAACTCATGTAGAGTCTTAAGTATTCTTGCAATTGACAGGGACATTTAAAATAGTAAAGAATTTGGATGTTGGTCTTGAGCGCCAGTTTCAGCAAAACCGAAAGGTATCTCTTGAGGCCAACAAAACTAGATTGTCAAAAGTCCAACATACAGAGAATACCGGGAGGTGAACGAAATTAAAATGCATTTGGTGACAAGCTGTATCAATTTGCTATCTGCTGTTAGCAACATACATTACTAATTCAAGATGCATCTATAACTAAGTTGAATCGAGAAAGAAAACATACAAGCAAAAGATGCTTTGCCAGAACTAAGCACCAGGAAGGAACTCACCAAAACTCGCTCCATGCACAAAGGCGTCAAACCTCCTCGGGAAAACCAAGAATTCTTCACCTATTAAAATTAAAATATGAATGAGGAGAGAATTGACATTAAATATTTCCTCATTTCAGTGCACGACAGTATAAAAAATTGGAATTCATCTTTTACCAAAGGGAAACAAAAAAGAACCACAGCAACTTGTGATGCTCTATGAAGGTCATAATAGATGGTAAACTGCTTTTCCTATGAAGTGCTATCCTATGTCGAAAAGAAATCAATCCAATTTCAAGGGCTCGAGTCCTTGTAATAGAATAGGTAATCAAGCATCTATTGCAGCAAACTTTTTCCCCATTGAGAAGAAATCAAGGTCCCCGAAAGGGGGAACACGCTAGGAATTTCGTTTGCTCTCTTGCTAAAAGTAGTACAACCCTTTTGTTCTCCTTTCCGTCGATAGCTCATTTCCACCCTACATCGGGTGGTTTAACAGCTCTCCAATCAATTCTCCCCAGAATATGGTACCATAACGCGGCTTCAGCTACAAGTCTAACAAAACCCTTCCAACCCTAGCCCTCCAACCAAGTTTGCAGAGTTTTTAAGACTTAACAATTCAATAACCGGACTACGACCTCGCGAACAGATGAGATACACTTTAATAGAAATCACAAGCGAAGGAAGGAACCAACAAAAAAAAAAAAAATCATCTGTCGGTTAGGTTCCGGGTGTTTTTCGTCTCGAAACTTACCTGGGAGGCAGGGACGATGCAGAGGCCGAGGCGGCGAGCGACGTCGAGGATGAGATTTCTCCAGAACACGAACTTGGGTTCCCAATCCGACCTCTGCCCGCTGAATGCCTTGAAGCGCGCCGTCCACGCCTCCTCGTCGTCCCAGTCCGCCCCCACCTCCCTCCTCACCGCCTCCTCCACCTCCGCCGCCGCCGCCACGGGGGCCCCGGAGGAGGAGGAGGAGGAGGAGGAGGATCTCTCGGGCCCGCCGGAGCAACGGGAACCCAACCCTATGTCCATGCCCCCAGAGAGAGAGAGAGAGAGAGAGAGAGAGAGAGAGAGAGTCTGAGTCTCTCGATTGATCCAGAGGCGGAGGTGCAGCAGCAGCTGCAGAAGACCACCGTACGTACGCTGTAAGCACTCCGTTGCAGGGATGAGAACCGGGAAGTGGGAAGTGGGAACCGGGAACTGGGAAGAGGGGTGGGGACTTGAGATTCCGACCCAAGCCCTATCTGGGTCAGATCACCCGAACATCCACCCGTACAACCAAGTTTTGTCTGGATTGGGCCCATCAGCCGAGCATTTTTGGGCCCACATCCTGTTGTCTCTGTTGAATGGAAGAACACTGGGCCGCATTGTAAGGCGTAATTAATTAATTTTAGCCTGGCCCGGTACGCCGGCCCAGCTAATGACTCTGGGCCAGGCCCAGATACGTTGGCCCGTGGCTATCAAGGGCTGGTAACTAACTAATAAAGCCCGGACGTGCAGAGTATATTCACAATGGCGACCCCCAGCTTAGCCATAGAACGGGCGGCCATTCTAACAAAGCGGGGCCCGCGCTCCTTTCCCCGCCACCTTTCTGATGTGATGGTCCGCGGCCACGACGGGCTTCATTGTTTGTTCGGGCCTTCCAGGGCTATGCAGTATCATTTTCCCGAATGCGAGGCCTACGGGCCCAGATTTTTTCGGCACACCCCCCTCACCCCCCGCGGTTCAAGCTAACGGAAGATTTCCAGCCCAATGCGTATGACGACTCGCCCCGCCTTTTGGGACAAATTATGGCCCATATGTTGGCCTATTCTTTGAACCCAGCCGGGCAGCATAACTCGGGCAAGGAAGGGCTGGGCGACACTAGGCCCAAACTTGCATCCCAACGGGGCCCAGCCTGCTCTCGGCCCGTGCGGTCAAGGCATGGTCGGCACCTGACCGGGAGTTCTTTTAACCTCGCTCTCTCTCTCCCTCTTTCTCTCCCCTCTCCGCCACCAACCCCGGCCGCCCGGGAGTACCGTACCAGAGTTTCAGTTCTCATAATGCAGTTTCCAGGAACCTCGTCGGATCATGGTAAGTGTTTTCCACTTTGCCTCCCAATTCCTCACTTTTTGGAGTTATAGTCTCACTACTACTTCGGAGGCTAATTCCTACCATTTTCTGTGCTATTTATTTCTGATGATGACACAGGACAGCTTGTGGGACGATAACTGGATAATGGCCTTTCGCGAAAAACGATGGTTATTAGTTCTTTTGTTGGTTCATTTCATTTGCTCACTGGATTCTAATTCTGAAAATATGCAAAACGGATTTGGCGGACGGGCAATATATTTGTTACGTGGGTTGCATTCTCTCAAATGAAAAGCAAAAAGAATCAAGGTATGACTAGGAACTTGATTATCAGTTCTTGTTCAAACACTGGGTGTTCTCGAAATTTAGGTCCCAGTTACAGAATGACAAGGCTGTTCAAAACATCTTATATAAGCTGGAATCTGGTCGTCGTTGTTGTCGAAATGCTCGTTGCTATCGAATTCTGAGTAATATATTCAAAATACTAGGGTCGTTCACCCCTAATAAACATGACTAATCAACTAGAGCTTTCCCAACTTCCGAAAGAATTTGAGAATATATGTATGACAATTAGGAATTCTTTTGGGTGGCCAGAAGTAATAACCGTCCTGATGTAGTATCTTTGTTTTTGCATAGATGTTTCTAGACGTTTTGAGGAAACATTATCAAGCGTAAGTTTTACAACTTTAGACATTATAAGAAAAAATTATCGAATATAAGTTTTAGAACTCATTAGTAATGCTTATTATCAAGTACTTAAAGGTAATCTTCAATTGAGCCATTCCTTTATTACATGGACAACTTCAGTATTATGTCGCATTACTACACCATGTTTGAGATCGATTTTTAACAGCAACCTATCACCTGTCTGCTACTTTTTTGCAACCTTAGAAACTGTTTGTATTTTCTTTTATAACACCTGTGATGTGAACTATTGAAACCTTTGAGTGGCAGTCAGGGATTTTTTCTGATCTTTCCTTTTATTCTAGCTGCATCGGATATTGCTCTAAATACATATCTTGTATTTTGAAGTGTTATGCATGTAAGGTACTTATGTTTAGTATCAATTTCCCTGTGCCAGCTACAAAAAGGATTAAGACAAAGTTTGATGTTTAAGTTCAAGTGTTTCTTTATTGTTGTTGCTGTTGTTGTTGTTGTTGTTTTTGTTTTGTTTTGTTTTGTTTTCTTAACGTTCTTGTTTAATGATAAGATTAATGAAGAGATGATCACCTAAGAGGTTATCTAAATTTGATTTTTAATCTGAGAACAAAGGCGATGCTCCTAATCTATACCATAGCCTACTGAGTGGCAAGGTATGTGAAATTTCCAATATATCTTTTTCTTCCTTTTTATGCTCTTTATGGTGCCATGTCACATTGATGTCCCTATCTAGTTGTAATATCCGTATATAATTTCTTATAGAATTGACTTAAACATGGTAGTGGGAGGTAAGCATCTACTCCGCGTCTTGGTGGCACAGAGTTGTGCTAACCGTGGATGTTAAGTAATTCCTGTTATATGACTATTTTGAGTATCGACCATATTATTCTGTGATGTGATGTTAACTGTGAATATGCCTTTAGTTTTTTTATGGAGCATGTCCCGTTACATATAGTCATCTTTTTACTCTGCATTTTTTTGATGGAGGAATAGCATTTCACTACGAAAATATCGTCTTAACTGTCTGAGGGATTACCAAATTATGAACATTGGCACAGGTTTCCTTGGGCATTAGGTATTAACCTGTTACAAAGTTGTAAGTGTTTTTCTTTTACTGAAGAAGTAAGAAATGTATCCTTGGAGATCATCTAGGAGTAATATCGTGTATCAGCTTGGTACCTTGGTAACATGTACTTAGACGGAAGGAAAAGGTGTCTGAGATTATGTCATCCATGTGAGCTATGCAGTTGGCTTTGATGTCGTTATAGTACAAAAATTTGTTAATAGTATGCTTCTGTTGTAATGACTCGAAACACTTTTTAGTACCACAAATCCTGTTAGATAATTCCTTTAGTAGCGATTGTAACCTCCTTCTATCTTTCAACCTATGCTCTTGACTGTAAAATGTTTGAAGAATATGGTACAGTTGCCTGCAACTCTCCTTAAGGTTTTGCCAGACTATAGCTTTTACTCTTTGGGCATATTTGGAGGACCGGATTTCATGGGATTGGATTGAAATTAATCCAGTCTAGCTTTAATCCGATGTTTGGTGTGAGATAGGATCAGATTATTGTAATCCGGTCTTGCCCAACAATCCTGCTCACATGGGATTAGCTATTCCCGTGGTGTGGGTCGGGATTATCCCAGATTGGACTTGGGCACTCTGCAAAACCTTGTATCATTGCCCAATCCCAGCTAGCAACCTCAACTAGTTAAGACCTTCGACCTACACTTCACCTCTCTTTTCTCCTACCTCTACCATTCTCCTCTCACATCATGTACATCTTTTCCTCCTAATTAAAATTCAAATTTTAAAAGTAAATTAGAGTTTTTTTATAAAATTTAAATTTTATATTACAAGTTCAAAAAAAAATGAATTAAAATTTTAATTCAAAGTTTGAATTTGAATTCAAATCTAAGTATATTGTGATATAACTAATGTGATATCTTTGGTGGCATGTGAAATTTGTTCAAGATTGAATTCGAGCTTTTAAGAAATTCAATTTTGAAAGAACAATTTGAATTTAAAATTTTACTTTTGAGTTTAAGTTTGAATTCAAATTGTGAATTTAATATTATATTTTGAATACAAGCTTAATAATATACATTGAATAACTTTTAAGAAAGAAATTTTGAAAAGTGAAATCAATTTAATTTAAATAGTTTTTCTAATAAAAAAATTCAGTCCAATCCTAACTATTATCCGTGACACACCAAACATAGAATTGGATTACAAAAAAGAAGTTCACTACGGAGAAATATTTCAAGTCTGCCAAAATTGGCTCTCTCAACAACCGTAATCCCAATACACAGAGATCTCTCAAACTCAGAAGCTGACTACAATGGACATAATTTCGAACAACCCTAACTTCCAATATCTATAGGGCTAATAAATGCTAATCCAAATCGGAATGGGCCCGCACCAGTTCTTCATTTCCATCACAAACCTCCAGAGAGTCTTGCAGATTGCATTTGTCTCAAAATATGCCATAGTGCTTCACACAATAGGTTCAGGTCCTAGAATTCAAGACACTCCATAACATGGACCCCTCGCATCTAGACAATTGTATTGTGGACTAACCAGGTATAGGAGGCACACAAGTTTTCCATACTTGGATATTGAGATACCGTGACCTTTGATCTATGCTTTTCATTTCCCTTGCATTTAGGATAGTATGCCTCTCCTCTGAGGCTTCTTTTTAATATATTTCTTTTTATGTCGTTACTGTGTAAGATGCTGACTACACCTGGTTCCATGTGGTCATTGTCAAATTTCATATCTGAGACGAAATGAATACTTGTAAAGTGGAGTTCAGTGTTATTAGTGGGTATAACATTTGATTCATCACTTTTTATAAGAGAAAGAACAGTTAAGATAATTTATCTTTTCTGCTCAATACCAAGTAAGTTCCATATGACTTGATTGACAATTTATAAAAGCTTGATGGTTCTACAAAGTGATCTACGGAAGTAGCAAGTTGGAAATATACCACGTAGAGCTTTCCGCCAAAACCTTATAATCTCTCATGAATTACAAGAACTAATTTCGTCCTTTGTGTATTTGACGAAGAGGGAGAGAGAGTATTTTGTCTTTTTGTTCAATACAATCTTATGCGATTTTTGTGCAATATTCTTGGCTCAATTTCAGCAACAACCTAGCAGTGTAGAAGTGGTTTCCTAGGGGTTGGCTTAATGAAATCCCTATTGAGATAGCAAGTTAATCTTCTTCTTCTTCTTTTTTTCTTTTTTTTTTTTGAGAAATAGATAAGCACACTACCTACTTCATTCATAGGAACCATGAACTAAGCAACAACTAGTGAGGCAGTTAGGCCTCAGAGGGCCAAACAGGAAAAGAAGCACTTTACAAAAGATGGAAGTTAATCTTAGAAACTAAATATATGCAATTTAAGGTACTTTTTTTTGTAGAATATGGGTTGGAATAATGTCTATAAATGTAATTTGATTTAAGATAGAAGTCTAGTGCGATCATGGTAGTTAAAATTCATATACAAAATCCCCAGAGTAGACCTTTTAGATCTATTTTAAACTCAAACTACCTGGTTATGATTAATTAGACTATGAAGTGAGGGGAAAATAAAAGAAATGGGGTGGGTTACTGCAGCTGAGAATCTTTAGGCTAAACTCCTTTCTTTTCAGGAATGATTTGTGTGTAGTAGTTATGAGCTTCTATCTCATGATGCTCCTCACATATTGTGGTTCAATACTTATGATACTCCTCACATATTGTGGTTCAATACATATGCCTACTCATATTTTAAGTTGGCTTGTCTTAAGAATTACTTTTCTGAGGTAGTTATATAGTCTTTTCGATGAAAGCCCATTGATTTATGCTTGGATGCAACGTACTGACGTATACATCTTCAAAATCAACTGCAAATTAATTCTTTTGGGAGACATGCATTATAACCTTTGCCATATTGCCCTCCATGTTCCTAGGAGTCGGGCTTGAAAGAGAATCTATCTTCTAAAGGGAACCGGTTAGGTTGAAGGCCACAAGTTCTGATCGGCCTGTGTCATTTTCTTTAGCGGATGTGAATGATCAATTATGTGAATCCAGAAAGGCAATTTAGATTCCTTGTTAATTGTCAAAAGTTGAGAGATTGCATGGCTATATTATGGAGGTGGAATGATTGTCAAAATTGAATGCTTTTGTTTCTTTATGTCATATCTGCTGCCCCAACAGTTTATTAGGACGCATAGAAAAGTCTTTTCTCTGGCAGTTAAACTGTTTAGCGAGCAATAACTTAGCCAGAGTGCTTTGAAAAGGGACGGACTTGACACAGTTATTTCACAACACAAATCTCGGAAGTCCTATGCGTGCATGGTTTAGCTGTCGATTTGAAAGTTCCAATGCTCATGCTCTTCTGATCTCAGATGTGTTGTCTGCTTGGAAAATCAGTCCCCTGTTATTTCCAAACTTTACTTTTGCACAACTATTGGAAATGTAGGTAGCTTCTAAAGAATCCTTTCTCTAAATTATTGCCCAGCAGTTGTCAGGATTGTACTTGGGCGTAATCTTGCTGTTTTTCGTTCCATTGTTGATCTGTTACTAGGACAATTTCACCGCCAGAAGAGGAAGTGCCTGGCAAGTCCTTTCTTTTTTTGCGCAGACAAACTATGGTTCTAGAAAAGTTTGTGAAATGTTGAACAGTGAAGGAAGCCATCTAATATGATGAGACAGATTAGCTTATGGTCTATTGACTATTTAAATCAGATTAACACCATTTCCTGTGCTGAAGGACATATTAATGATGCTTTAGCCGCCCCTTCTGTTGTTTAGTGTCCTGGAATCTTTCGAACCCTTATCTTCTAATAGTTTTCTATCTCTGTGCATTTTTATTCGACCCGGTCTCTCGCGTCCTTTCAAGATCTTCATATGATAATTTTTCCTTTGCTGTTTCAAAGTTGGCATTGTCGGCATGGCATAATGACATATCAAGGCAAATATGAGTGATATGTTAAATTCTCTGGATTCTGGCCATTTCTAAACTGTATAATGTGGTCTCTTTTGGTTCTTTTTTGGCGCATCACTTTCAGTTAAAGCCACAGATTGTGCATTTGGACGAAAAGATCCTTATGTGCAAACAGAAACTATAGTCTACGGTTGCCTGGGATTTCGATCTGATTACTTTCTCCATATTTTCTTGACTTAGATGAGGCTTCCTCGCCTGCAATTGAAACGGCAAGATCAGAGCGAATGCTTTGACGCCGTGTGAGCAAGCACTGCTTTCTTAAGAACAGGAATACACGCGTAGCTTAAGGAACGATGCAAGTTGACGTATTTGCACGCCTAATATTTCCTTCCACTGACGTAGGGAGTGATGAAGCATGACTGCGATGTTCCACTAAACGAAGTGATCTGATTTGTAAAGTTTGGAGCCAGACAAAGCAAAGTTTCACCCGGAATAAAAGTAGTGTGCCAACAACACTTCTATTAACCTCTTTTGATGTTCTGTTTTTCGTCCGTCGCGGGGCGTGAGGAGATCTTATGCGCGCTGCTGCATGAATTTACTGGCGCAAGTATCAATAAAGCCAAATTATGCTAGGCTAGATCTTATGGTAGATTCGGACAGGGACGGGTCGGATTAGCGGGGTTAAAGTTAAAGAGCACGATTATTAAGCGACGGTTACTCTTTCTTGTCACAGGTAGCTGTCTTCTTTATGGCTAATAATGTGCAGCCTCAAGAAAAGTTGGATTAAGAGATAATGCGATGAACAAGCAGCACCTCCCATCCACGATTCCACGGACGGGACCTTAATTTATTATTGCAAAATTAATTTCTCTCCCCCACACCAACCCGGCCCCGCCCNAAATTATATCTTGAAAAAAAAGAAAGTAGAAAACTCAAAGCGGTTTTCTCCCTCCCTCTCCCCCTCTCTCTCTCTCTCTCTCTCTCGCGCGCGCGCGCGCGCCGCACGCTTGCGGAGGCGTCTTAATTATTGAACAAACTTCCAAATCAGTGGCTTAATGAATTGCGACCACAAGTACCTCACCACATGGGTAAAAAGGTAGATTTGATCTTCGTAGGAAACCAAAAGACAATAATTGGATTACTTGTTACTCTGTTAATCCTAAGAAACTTAAAGTAATTTATGTGCCTTATTTATTTATTTATTTATTCAATTATTTATGGTCTCCTACCTGATATCTAGATGATGAGTACGATACACGGAACGATAATCTTGATGAATTTACTGAGGTCTGCAATGTTATTACCTTTTTAGTTACTGTACAGTACAAATACTTTTCAAAATAAAATATATTAATTAATCATAAAATACTTTAAGTTTCTTGTAGCGAGATTGACAGAATGTTCATCATGCATGGCGGCATGCCAACAAGAAACAAATAGCAACACTATATATTGAAAATTCTGCTTATTTTAGAATCAAATTTAGCTAAAGGAATTTATACATACACCAATAGAAGTGTAATTAAGGTTCTAATTCGCATTGTTTGCATATAAACAACTCTTGCAGTGATTTCGGATCCTACAATGATCCAAGGAAAGCCTCATGATTCGTGCAGTGATTTAGGTCCTCTTGGAATATTGTATGAATGCTCTATTTGGAGTACCATTTTAATTAGCTTAAGAAATTTCTAATATTTGATATTTGGGAGTGTGATCAAGCATAGTTATAATATGATATTCTAATAATTTATAGATATTAAGACCTCTTAAGAAGGACAAATCAAGCCTCTTGCTTCCAACCACAAAAAGAAATTTGCATTCCGAATAATTATTCTTGATCGATAAATTACACAAACGTCTAGATATACAGGATGTTTAGATATACACACATATAGAATGTATAATATTTCACCCATAAGATAACATAAATAATTATATATACAAAAATTATAAATATTCAAAAATAAATTAAAATTTTTTTTCGAGAAAAATTAAAATATAATAATTATATTATTGATACTATGGTAAAAGCCATCATAATTTTTGTGGACTTTTCCTCCTCCACCGGGTCCGAAGCTGCGTAATAATTGATTTGAGTTCGCCGACTTCGTGTCAGCTCACCTGGGCCGTGCGAAGGCCTCCGGGATTCGCGCGGCAGAAGTCGGGCGGGGTGTCCCAGAGAGAAAGACGTCTTCAGCCGGATTCGTGACAGCTTGTGGCGAATGAGATGGCCATCCGACGTGGCCGTCGCAGGGGCCCACAGCGGCTGTACGATCCAGCTGGGAGGAAAGGGCCGCACACGTGTCGGGCTGCGAGTCGCACGTGCCTGGCCGGGCTGGTAGTAAGTATATACTTACTATCTGTTATTATAGAATAGAATAGAATAGAATAGAATAGAATGGATAATAAACGGATGGACGAATGGATGGATGGATGGATGGGTCGGTGGGTGATTGGAAACTCGCGGGAGCGTGCGTTGCCGGTCGCTTTCGGGGATTGCCGCCCGAGAATCGCGAGGCCCGCTTTCCGGTGCGCACACACACGAAATGGATTGATCGGAAGCCGTTGGGGCCTCCTCCCTCGTACGCCCCAATCCTAGGGCCCTAGCTACGCGTGTGGGAGCCCACCACCTTAACCCCGTAGCTCATGCAGACGCGGTCCCACACACTTGCTTGCTCCGAGTCGCCCTCACCACGTGTCTTGCTGCTACTTATTCACCACGTACGCACGAACGCATTACGCACCGCGTCGTTTCTCAATTCACCGATCCTTTTTGGAGTTCAAATTAAATTAGCCATGTACCCGCTCTTTATTATAAATATAATAATTATATTTATAAAATATAATATATATTTTTATTCAATATATTTGTATCAATATTCGATATTAAAATATAAAATTTTTTGAAGTAAAAAAATTAAATTCGTAATATGTTTATTTTTAAGCCAATTTGTCTAAAAAATACATATTCTTGATTTATTATTTTTTTAATTCATATTCTTCTAACTCTATTTACGTTATTTTTGTTAATCAATGCATGCACTATTGTTAAGAATTAAAAATATTATGATGAAATAGAAGGACGGTTATTTGATTTTTGTAAGAAATTTCTAACTTTAGTAAAATTAAGTACAAAATAATTCTCAAAAATATAAAAATGTTGAAGAAATTAAATATAATTTTTCTAAAATTAGAATTTACAATAGATAATTGACAAAAAGTTGGGGCGTATTCTAATTGATTTAACAGTTGATAGGCAAAAAAACTATTAAATCTAACAAATCTTTCAACTAATTTATTTAGAATAATAGCTCAAATCAAAATAGTTAAAGGTAAGGGTCGAATTTAAAGTAATTTTTAGACGAACTCATTGACTGCACCTAGTGTATTTATATGTATATATATCTCATACACACCTAGTAACTCTATTATTATTATTATAATAATATATATATATATATATATATATATATATATATATATATATGGTGCACCCGCGGTGCATCGGGTGCACCAAAATGTATAGTTGGGAACATGTGTCAACTATAGGAGAGCACCCACTCACTTTAATAGATAAATAAAAGATATAGAATTATTGCCTGCACCTAGTGTATGTGTGTTAAATGTCAAAAATAAAATTTAATTAATTAAATTTATTTTTTAGTATTTTAAATGTCTATATATTAAAAAATATAAAATTTATATATATATATAGAGTCCGGTTATGGTGCTTGTAAAAGCACCAAGCACGAGGTGCTTATAAATTTTTTACCATTAAATTTACGTTTTTGATCATTTTTATCTGTTAGATTATACTATTCAACCAACTATCCACTCAACCCTAGGGGCTCACATTATCCTAACCGCACATCCTTTAATCCAAGCGCCGAAAACTTACAAGTACCAATGATTTGGTACTTTTAAAAGTATAGAAGCTCAATTATATATATATATATATATATATATATTTTTATAGTATTATGATACATCCGTCCGTTATGCACCGGGTGCACCGAATATATAGTCAGAAATATGTGTCAACTCTAGAAGAGCGCCGACCCACTCTAGTATATAGATATAGATCGACTCCAGCGTCAGTATCGTACCCAGTGGGAGTAATACTAGATCGTGCGTGCGTAGTTCTATACTTAGATGTTTAGCGCGACCAGTTAATTTAATTAGCCGGGTGGAAAAGGGCGATTATATAATTATATATGTACGTAGTTAGACCATTCAAATCATGCATGCACAACGTGTTGCAGTAGGGGGGTTGGTGGGGATTTTACTATTCGTTTCGGCACCATTTTCCTCTCGGAGAATAATGGGTTATTGGTGACGCGAAATATAATGTATTAAACTGGAGGGAAAATGACGGGCAAAAAGAAAAAGCTCCTTACTCATTTTACTTGGTTTTTTTAAAGATACGAGCGTTCCGGGTCATTTTCCGACGAATTTGGTTTTCGTTCAAGCAAAAGAGATTGCGCTCCCAATTTAATTAATTAATTGCATGCGATCACTTTTCATGGGAGAGAGCTAGCGTAGAAGATCGTCGGCAAGTTTAATCGGTAGATAAACCAAACAAAGTTAGACATGTAATATTACCACACAAAACACCTAGTTGAACATAATATCACATGGCTTTATACTTTAAGCAAAACACAACACTCACCTCATGTAAAATGGGGAGAAGGCCAATGAAATTAATAACGCAAACGTCCTTTTACATGTATTAATTAGTGATGGAATATTACGTGGATTAAGCTGCATGCTTCTTTCTCATGAGCAGCTAGCCCCACGCACAATTAATTGCATCCGTACATTCACACCATAGCATGCATGTGGGAAACTGTGGAAAAATCCAAGCATACCCAGCTGGAGTAGTTGACTGAGTTGATCTCGTTGGTTTTCTTAACCGGAGCTAACTATATAAATATGACTTGTTTGGCATTTGGGCCATCCTGGAATAACCATGCATTGAGGGTCGGTGGTCATCTAGTTCTAGCTAGGGGTACTACGTACGTACCCTAACTGGCTACGAACACTTCATGATCGCGTATTGTTGTGTCCAAAAAATCCATTGCCCTATCTAAAGAGATAAGGCCCCATGATCGAGCTAGCACACCATCCTCACACGTACGTTTCAACCATGGTGATCATCGAATCCACCGCTAATTAAAATGGACATTCATTAATTAGCCACCGGGAGGCGCAGCCCTCTTCGACGAGTAAACAAATTCCTGCACCCAGCTAGCGCATCCAAACACTAGAATGATCGATCTCACGAGCTTAATTAATTCTCGTGCAAATGCATGCATGGTCCATGCGTCAGTACCCTTCCATCAATCCCATGCATCATGTACGTGTTTCCAACTGAAACCGTCCGGCGATATATATATATATATATATATATATATATATATATATATATATAGAGAGAGAGAGAGAGAGAGAGAGAGAGAGAGAGAGAGAGAGAGAGAGAGAGAGAGAGGCTACTATACTATCGGTAGCACGGAGCACTCCGTGCTACCAAGTTGTTTTCGATAATGCGGCTTCCAAATCGACGATCGGCTCCGTTAGACTTGATCCACACTATTGAAAGTATTTAGAAACTAAATTTCATAATTTTTCGATAACATTTACCTATCAAACAAGTAGTCTAAAATTAAACGGCTGAAAATAAAAATCTTATAAAAAATGATGATAAAAAATTTAAATTCAAGATCAGATATACTGATCTTACTCTAAATAGTGAAAAGAATTTTCTATAAAATTTTCATCGCATTTGGATTGTTTTATACCGTTAAACTCACAAACACATCACATCGGCCATTAAAATTGTCAATTTTGAGATCTTTTGATCACTAGTCAAATGATGTCGAAAAAATCTGAAATTTAGTTTCCAAATACTTTCAATAGTGTAGATCAAGTCTAACGGAGCTGATCGTCGATTTGGAAGCCGCATCATCGAAAACAACTTGGTAGCACGGAGCGCTCCGTGCTACCGATAGCATAGTAACCGGACTATATATATATATATATATATATATATATATATATACTACTGCATGCGTTGTAGTCAAGAAATATCTATATCTATACATCTATACATCTATACATCTATACATATACATTATTTCCCATGAAGTCTTGCCACGTGGCGGTCCCTCCTTTATCCTTACCTTCTCTTCTCTTCTCTAATCACAACCCACACTCTTCGTCTCCCCACCAAAGAGTTACTAATGCATTATTAACTTTAATAATTACGATCTTAAACCTACCCTCTTCGTCTCCCCACCAAGGAGTTACTAACGCATCATCAACTTTAATAATTACGATGATCCACACAATTAGCACCACTAAAATCCTAGCATCATCATCTGCTCATTCTCCGAAACTAAATACCACACTCCAACAATGTCCTATGTTACAAACCAACTCTTCTTTCTATTATTCTTATTATTATTCTCGAACGCGAGTACGAACCCGTCAACGCCATTCGGGTCGAGGCAAGATTGTTCGGGCGCGTTATTTGGGTTCAGCGAATACTTGGAGTTTGTGGAGGGCGGGGCGAACGGGGCCTAATCGGGGTTGCTACTCCGGGCTCGGTCACGTGCTGAGCGTCACGTGCCTCTGCGAGGCCATACGAGAAGGGGCGAGGCTAGGCGTACCCGTGAACGTCACCAAAGCTCTCGCTTTGCCCTCGCTTTGTGGGCTCTCCTACACGCTAATAGTCCCCTGTTACAAAAGTAAGAAGTGTATTTTTTTTATGGTCCAATTTCATATATACAAATTGCATAAAAAATAAATAAATAAAATAAGATTTCTTCATACTCTTTTTTTTTCATTTTTTTGGCGCATAAGAATGGTTCATATTTTGTAATTTTTTTAATTTTTTTATATTTTTGTTTTTAAATTGTATGTGTACTGAAATTAGGATTTCGTGGATTGTAGCGCAGCATCGCGGGGGAAAGCGAAGATAGATTTGGAGTCAATGAGAGGAAAGAAGTGGTAGGTTCGGAGAGATCTGTAGGGAATCAACGTGGCTGTGACGAAAAAAGAGCTTGGCGTTGATAATGGCGGCAAAGGTAATGTAGAGATGGGGATTCGTCTCCCCGATGTCAGTAGTGCGATCAAGATGCGTATGGAGTAATAATTCTATTGCTACTTCTTTCATTACTATTTTTTATAATTTATTTACTGAAATTATAAATTTTGTTACATTTGTATGTATATCTGTTTCATCTCTTTTATTTGTATATATGTTAATATATGTTATCTTTATTTATTAATGTCGTATGGCAATTCAAAAAATTTAAAATTTTTACTTTGTAAATCTTCTGTCTTCTATAGCATCAGTCCGCTGCAATGCGCGGGTAACTTCACTAGTTAATTATTATTGAACTTAATTATATATACACGTGTACGGAAGCTTGGTGATCAGCGCACGATCGAGCTAGACGTGTGTATATATATATATATACATATAATTAAGGGTGCGTGCGACGGCACTACAACAAAAACGGTCTATAGCGACACTTTTAAATGTCGGTATAGGTCAAAAAAAGTGCTGCTGGCTAAATTACCAACACTTTTAAAAAGTGTTGCTATATGTGGGATGGCTAGATATATAGTGACAGTTAAAGAGTGTCGCTATAACCTAAAAAAGTGTTACTAATTTACCAACACTTATTTAAGCATTTAGCAACCGCCGGAACTCTATCTCGTTGGCTACGATGGCGGAGGAGGACGAGCGGGAAGGGCTCTTCGTCTAGAATTTCAGTAGATTGAGTGAGGGGAGAAGGAGAGATGGTAATCAAATTTTTTTTTTTTCTTTTCTGTTTGTAATCGGGCTGAATGGACTAGGTGGAGTGTGTTGAATGGAGTAACCTTTTATTTTTGGTTGGATTAGACTTTATATTTAGGCATTAGTAGATTTTTTTTTAAAGTTTTGGTATAAATGGAACACTTACATAAAAGTGTCCCAAACATGTGTCCCTATAAACTAATTATGTTGTAGTGCGTAGCGCAGAAAATTAATGATTAATATTATATAGTTTTTTAATTATCGAAACGTACTGCAGTGATGACTGGACTTTAAAATTAATTACAGTCGAGGACCCGGCCGGACTATATATATTAGCTAGCTACTAATTTTAACTAACTAGCTAGTCCTCGATCCCCTTCATGAATGAATTTTATTAATTCCGATCATCGAGGGAGATATAAGAGGCCCTCTCCTCTGTCCCTTTGATGTTTGAATGTCCGATCCTCGAGAGCCATGCACACTCATAATTAACCGCCCGCCCGCGTGGTGGTTTACGTACGTTTAACTACAACACCGTACGTGGCGGGCGGCCCCCCCTATATATATATANTATATATATATATATATATATATATATATATATATATATATATATATATATATATATATATATATATATATATAATATCTATGCACAATCATATGCATGCATACAAACGACAACATAATGCATGCGGTCCATGAACGTGCATGCTGTACGTCCCTTTGCCCCGTCCATACATAATTAATCACTAGTATAGTTATCCGCGCGATGCAGCGGGCAGAGAATTAGATTTTTAATCCAATCCAACTCATCTTAAACAGAAACTATCAAATCATTCCAAAAAATACTGTAAAATATATTAAAAATAGATTAAAAAAATAGAAAATAAGAAGAGAGGGAAAAAAAAAGAAAAGATAGAGAAACTCTCACTTAATATTGATCTCTAAGAGGGCGAGGCTTGCCATTGCTTTTACTGCCGCCTCGATCTCAACTGTCATTGCCCACGCTTTCTTCCGCAACCGTCTTAGTCTCCACTGCCATCACATTCACCCTTCCGCCACCGCTATGACCTGAAGCATCACCCACGCCTCAGGCTAAATGAGAAGAGGATAATACATCAAAATTAGAAATTTAAAAAAAAAGAAAAAAAAAAGTAAATAGATCCCACACCTCTTGCTAAATGAAGGAGGTTGTAATTTATTATAGGAAACAAAATAGGCTTTCATTTTCATGACATGCATAGGAGAGATAAAACGGTACAATATTTTTTTTATACATGTCCAAGTGATGGGTTAAAATGGATGGATACATTAATTAGACGTTATATGCGGAGAAAAGACAAAGGATTGGGCCTTTGGATGGGTTTCTAAATTTACGGTTTAGATAGGGTTAAATTAGGCGTTATATGTGGAGGGAAGGCGAAGGGTTGGTTTCATAAAATAAAAGTCCAAGAGTAAAAAATTTGATATTTAATGTCACTATTGCTTAGTGGTTCAATGAATCTACATCGTCCATATTAAACGGAATGAATTTATTAGCAATAAACTCAAGTAGCAGGTAAATAGAGAGAGTTAATTATTTTGTTAATTTGATATTTAGATAGAGGAAGTAGTTTTATTTATTTATTTATTTATGAGGATGAAGGGATGAAGGGTGACTTGCCACGTGGCAAGAAATATTGTGCTGTCATTTACGTTTATAGATTCCCCGCTTGATGACTGATGAGCATATATATATTACCCATTAATATTATAATATATATTTACTATACTAACTAGTAATCGCTAATTTACGATCGATCGAATATACGTACGCAGACAATAATAGCTAGCTAGCCGTCAATAAATTTACAGATGGACGTGGTCACTGTTTACTTTAGAGCTAGCCGTACCTGACCTCATAATTAAGAACTTGATTGTGCATGGTTCCAAATTTAAAATCTAGCTTTCTCATATTTCTTTGATAAATTTATTTTTATATAAATAAACCAAATTAATAATTTGCTATCTTAATTTCTTGTTCATAAAAAGATTATAATAGGACAGATTGGTAAATATATTTCTACTTAAAAGACATGCAGTCAATTATTCAGAAGCAAGATCATGTGCTTCCATATGATTAGGGCCCAGAACATAACATTCAAAAAAAAAAAAAAGGCGTGTTCGTCGAGTCTGAATTTAATTAGTATCATCTAGAATACGGGTGTGCATCTTTATTAATTAAGCTTCTATATACGCACAGCGTTCGTGTCCATATATATATATATATAGAGTAGAGTTATCTTATACTCATAATCGTTTTCCATAATAATAGAGCTTTCAAATTTAAGATCTATATCATTAAACATGATTTAAAGTAAAATCGAATTTTTAGAAAATTCTGAAATTATAATAAAATTCATCAAGCAAGTACAAAATGAAAAGTCCAAATTAAACAACTACCTAAAAATAGATGACTTTTAATCAAGATCAAAGTTATTGATTTTAATCTAAATAATAAATAAATCTTTTTATAAAAAATCAATTGATTTTGATTCTTTAATTTACACCATTAAAGTATAAAATGTCATATACCAGCTGTTAAAATAGTATTTGATCTCGGGAGTAAAAAGTCTATAGTATATCGTAATCACGTCCTTAATTATATGTGGACCATGCATAGCTGGAGTTATACACAAACCCATAAATTAGAAGACTTCTAGACTCCCACCCCCACTCCTCAAACACGCACTTGTACACACACTAGAATGCTATGAGAAGTAAATTTAAGTTATTTACTTCTACATCGCCTTCCAATAATAGAATTTTTCGACCGATGATTGATACCATTAAAAATCATTTAGATCATTGTAATGAAAAAGATCATCGATTCCAATGTTCTATGATCATTGAAAACGACGTAAGTATATGACTCCATTTACCTTTAGAAGCATGCATAGGGTTTACTATTTAGTGATGGAATTATAATTATGAATCTATAGGATAAAAAGTTGATAGTAAATATTATTTATTTACTATCAGTAGTATATTAGATGAACTCTATCTCTTTGTATATAGTATTGATGAGCTGCAGGGAGAAGTACCAAGACCTTGGTGTGATAAAGTTTTCGCTCTTAGAGCAATCCTTTTGACCATTAGATTGAAAGTCAACAGCAGTGATAAATGGTGGACCCCCTACTTTTATGCATGATCTAAGGGCCAAAAAGGTTGGCCTGATTTATCGGATCTGTGGTAAAATTTATAAACGGGTGGTTGGGAAATCCATCAGTCAAGAGCCCATGATAGATCATTGAAAAATTCGAGCAAAGATCAATCCCAAAGGCTTGTAATGCTATTTTAATTATCTACAACATCATAAAGAACTCAAGAATAATTCGGGCTCACTGTGTATTAGTCTACGATCAGCTATTAGTGCAAGGACGATCGACTGTAGCTAGTTGAGCCGGCACCCACAGATAAGCAAGCATGTTTTACTGCTAAAGATGTATTGCACATGCATGCACATTAATTTATAGGACCAAAAATATGTGTTTGTGTATAAATGTATACATGTAATGATCATTTTTAAAATAGCAGTGCTAACCCTACAAGTAGTTTTTGATTGAAAATAATTCTACAACTCTGTTATCTAAAGGTTTACATATTTTTTTTTCCACCAATTTTATTATTCTTCTTTTATTACTGACATTTTATTATTCTACTTTTATATATTATAAATAATTCTTGGTTGTTGGTATAAAATGGCATGCATGGTCAATGGAAGAGAATTAAAGCTCCAAATTCCGCAAAGTGTATCCATCATCCCACTTGTGCTAGCTGTTGGTACCACCATCTTCCGAATTCCGATATAGACACTCCAGCTGAAAAAGACATATTAGTTCTTTTCTATATATTTATAGTTTCTTCGGAGAATATTTTTTGAGAGATAGGCAGAATACTACCCGTTTCGTTTATTTTATTTAGAAATAAACTTAATTGGAAATATGGATCAACTAGAATTCGAACTTGGAACCTCGGATACCAACCACTAAACCCTTTGCCGCTTACGCTAGGAACGGTCGGTTCTTCGGAGAATGTTGAAAGCCTGTTTTGCGATTTGGTTGCACCGTTTCACAGGGGCATTGTATCTTACACATCGTACGTAGTTAATTAATGCTTGTGTATTATTCTTACTTGCCCGAAGCAGGAGTTTTCAAGCTAAATTCAGTGAATTGTTAATTTGTACGCACGTACCTATGTTTTTGCTCATATGGTGAATTCATATGCCATATATTTATCGAGTAGAGGGGGAGAAAATTTAACACGGAAGGGAGAGCCAGAGAAAGTGGGAGACTTTTTCTCTTTGCCCTCGGTCGGTGGGGATGTACAAGAAAAGAATTGCAATAAGCCCCGAGAGGCCCTCTTATTTTATTTATAGAGATTAAGATAGCTTTGTTTTTTTTGTTCCTCCTTTCCATTAATGCAGCATAATCCAGTAATCGTTTAACTCTTACATAATTTAATTACTAATCAAACCAGATTAATTTTTCGGGCTCTAAATCTTTCTCATGGCCACCTAGCTTCCATTGCAATCTCCAATATATATGTCCTCTCACAAACTACCAGCAAATAACATTTTTGTAAGGCAGTAATCTTAGAAAATAGCAACCCACTAGATCTTTCACAACAACTACATTAATTTTCTTCTTCTTCTTCTTCTTCTTTTTTTGCTGAGAAAAGCCTGCAGGCACATCACCCGCATTAAAAAAAAAAAAAATATATATATATATATATATATATATATATATATATATATATATATATATATATATATAGTGCGGCTAGGATGCTTANAAAAAAAAAATATATATATATATATATATATATATATATATATATATATATATATATTCCAGAGATCATCTATATATTTATACATTTTCTGAATGGAAAGATCAATAGTCTATATATACCTTAATCTTTTGGATGATCACATTTTATATCGCGTCTTTGTCTACAATAACACACTATTGCTAGGGTTAGTGGAGGGTACTGTTGGCACTTCACATTGTCAATCAAATACTTGTGAGTAAATAAGTTGATCATCATAACGTGATTGTCACACTTAATGTGGCCAGGAATGGAGGTATATGATTGTGTTTCTAGATTGGAAGCTTCCTACCTAATTCTAATTGTTGAAGTAGACCATCCGGGAAGATTGCCACGCAAATGCTAAGACAATAATGAAAAATTGGCAAAATTTAACACCTAGGGCTCACAATTTGTTGGCGCTTATTAATTATGGCTTGGTGTAATTCAAAGATTAGAACACGCTAGGGCTCGGGGTACTGGAAATAGAAATAAACCTCATGCCTATGCATAAATTTTCAGAGAAAAGCAATTATATATAATTAGATCGATGGAAACTAATTGGAGATATGACATGAACGAGGAAAGGTTAATTCATTTGCTTAGTTTTGGATCAATGAATAGCATAATTGAAATCAAGCTAGTAAAATTCACTTCATCACGCTCACCAATTAGAACCCGACGCACACTTTGGATTAAAATCCATTTCGACCTAAAAAATTGGGTCTCTAATACGTACGTACACATTGATTCCTTGTTCTTTAATTAGCTATAATTTCATGCCTATATAGTTTACTTACTATTTTCAAAACAAAAGATAGTTATTATTCAGTACAACTCAAAATATACGCATGTCATGCACAAACTTCTCCGAACATCCCGCAAATGTTACAGCTGGTAATATTGTTGCACATATGAGAGTGCCAATTTGTCACTATTTCTATATATGCAATAGTATGTAACGACAATTCGGTTCCTACGTTGTACAACAGCACAATTTAGTCTATTTAACATAACAGCAACATGGAGAAAGAATTAATATTTGAAGAGAATTACCGACTGTCCCTAGCGCAAGTGGTGAAGGACTTGGTGATTAATATCCGAAGTTCCTGATTCAAAACCTAATTACTTCATATTTTTAGCTAATTAAATTTATTCTTAAATAAAATAAACGAAACGGATAGCGTGCTACCTTTCTCTCAAAAAATTATATATATTGGAAAAAATTTGTAAATAACATTGCAGTAATAGAAGTATTGTTATATGGAATCAGGACAATGTACCGTGCCAGTGAGACATTAACTACTGCTCGCATGGTGATGGAAACATACATCTAATTAATTAATTAAAGACCATTCAACAAATTAAATAGTATCATGCAGGGGCACTATATATATATATATAGAGAGAGAGAGAGAGAGAGAGAGAGAGAGAGAGAGAGAGATTGAGGTGCATATATCGTACATGATTTGTAAATGAGCTAGCACCGTATATATGATGAGATATATATATATAAATTAAAAGTCGGTAAATTAAGGAAAAATTATCAAGACAAAGAAGAACGTTGCGCCTAGTATTGCTCTTGGCCTTGGCCCTTTGCTTGATTATCACTTGACAGGGACTCCATCGATCGATCGGGCTCCGCCGACGCAGCACGTCGCAATTTGTGACCACGTACTGTGAAGTTGAGATTTGAGGTATAAATTAATACGGTCAGTGCAATTTAATTAATTAACTGGGGACGCACGTACGGCTCAATTTTGACACTAGCTAGTAGCCTAGCTAGTTCTCTTATAAATTTACATATGTATATATATATATATATATGTATATACACATGTTCATGGCTCGACGGTTGCTCTTTCACATCCTAGGGCATCTACGTACAAATTAATTAATTAATTAATTAAGCACGCTCCTTTCATCCCCCTAATTAATAAATGAACGACCACCACTCCCAACCATAACTAGCTACCCATTGTGCATGCCATGTTTCTTTAATATATGCTCAGTGTAACGGATATATATAGAGGGCTGTAATAATCTCATGATCAGTGGTGGCCCCTGTGCTAATTAACTAATCATTATTTAATTAATCTGGTCTGGTAGGAACTTGACAATCTATGATTTCTTCTTCATAAAGTTGGGTAACACGCACTCAACCAACAAAGTAATTAGTTTGGTAATTAATATATATGCGCACTTAACCTCTAGATCATATTTAATTATTGAGAAATGCTACTTGTACATACAACAGTGCGGATGCACATGCATTTTATATCCCTCTATCTAAGGGTTTAGACCGACAATCCTTCTATACGTTCAAAAAATTTACCAAGAAAAAAAAAAAAAAAAAGAAGATTGATAAATGCAACAGTAAATATATTAGCTCTTGAACAAATAAAGTATAAAACTTTCATTTATCTTTTAGGTGTACGCATGCACCTAGTATTGCTCTTGATTATCAAGATTAGTAATTAATTAACAATTCATTTTGATTGGTCGCGTGATTTGGCCAAGATATATATATATGGTGCACTTTTGGAAGGAAAAGAAGCCCTTTTCAGTAAAAGAAGCCTTTTTCAGTATTGTGGGCACTGATATTGCACTCGCATATTTTTGCACACCTCACTCTTTATCATGCCGAGGAATTCGACCTTGTCGTTATTCTCTCCATGACAAAGGTGTCAATTACAAGTTGCTTTCTTTATCTTTCTACTAGCTAGCTACGGCCTACATACCCGCATACGATTGATCCGTCGTGTTTGCCGTGTTATATTTCGTACATATACATATCCCATGTTAACATATATATATATATATATATATATATATATATATATATATATATATATATATATATCGATGGTGTCGAATTAATTGCCTGCACAGGGTGCACTATATCAGCCCATGTACCGTACTCCCCTAGATAATTTCCGTTTTCGATTTTTAAATGAAAAGAAAGCTGCAACTCATGTAGTGGGATTTGAAGTTTAAACTACAGGAAAGATATTTTCAGAACCTGCACTCCGTACAAAGAAAGGGGTGTTTGGTTCCTCAAAAACTCACAAAAAATTTATTCTTAGAAAACTTATAAAAACATCTTTTTCACGGTTTTTGTTTTACGAGAAAAAACTAATGAACAAAATTAAAACTTTTCTATAAAATTTGGAAAAAAGAATTTAATAAATACTTTTTTTCAAAAATTAAATGAACGAAAAATATTTTTTCAGCTAAAAAAATTATTTTATGAAAAATATTTTCCAAAGAACCAAACACCCCTCAAGGGCTAAGGCAAGATAAATTAGGCAAAAAAAATTTAGACAATATTTAATTAAACTGTATAACTCCGTAATTGGAGAACCAAACAAAGCCCGGCCAAAATTGAAATGGCATGGTGCGCCAGGTGCATGGTTCCCTGTTAAACAGAGGTAGAAAGAAAAGAAAATTAAAAAAAAGAAAAGAAAAAAGAAAAGGCAAAAGGAAAAGAAACAGGGGCGCATCTAGTCGGTACTCGGTTGGCACTTAGCGTGGGCCCACAGCAAATATATATATTCCGCCGACGGACTGTATCCCGTGTCAGTGGACCCCGTGCGACACTTCACTTCAATATTTAATCAATCTATTTTTTTATAAAAATAAACAAAATAAATAGTATACTATCTATCTCTAAACAAATATATATATATATATATATATATATATATATATATATACTCAATTTCGTCCTACTTATGAAGTCTTTAATTACACATTTTTGAGGTTGACAGGAATAAGCTGACTTGGCATATTGTAGAAAATGTACAGAGGATATGTAGGGCAATGGGTCTTGCATATATATATATATATATAATTTCATGGCCCCATGAATAAATAAATAGGTGTAACCTGCATGTGCTCTTCCATTTCTGTGTAAAAAGGGTGGTGCTTAATTTATTAATTACTGTTATAACATACATAATATACACGCGCGCGCCTACAACCAAAAAGTTGATAATATTTTGCTTATGCTTAATTAGCAGCTCGATGCATTTCTTTCTTATCGTTTTGTAGTTGATCTGATCAGGCTGCAGATTGTGGAATCTTATGCACTTGCAAACAATTAAAAGAACGAGTTGATCAGACAGCACATAAATACCCAACTGTTTGAATTTATTGTGTTGTATTATGAATACCATTTCTCGTGGGCATCAACATTTTTTTTCCTGATTTTGCTTGATTAGATAATAGTATAATTAGGAAACTTGTCTTGGTTTAAGGACAGTTGAATGTCTTGGGGTCCCTCGGATCGCTGGAGACAGCAAGGATTTGAGATGCGCATCATCCAGGCCATAAAAAAAAAAAAAAATCAATAATAAATCCAAGTGATCCAATGCAATAAGAATCACGAAAAAGATGGAGAGCATCGACTGATATAAGAAAATTCGTTTCATAATTAATGTTAGTTGTTTATTTTTTTTTCTTTGACTTATATTAAGTACTTCTAGGGATCACATGCACATGCTGATGATGCCGCTGCACCTTTCTAATCATTTGTGGAAACTAAAAATTAAAAGTGCAAACACAGCGAGTACCTCACAGATTTTTTTATTTCTTTTCCTTATAGCTAGCTGCTGCGCCTTTATTTAATGTAAATGTATCTCTTGTTGACGTACGTTGGTGCTACAAATTAAGTTGCACACTTCTATCTCAGCTGCATGTGAATGGTTCTTATCTTCATAATTAAATTCATCCCATTTGTTCACAGCCAGGAGACCCAACAAAGGACTAGAAGGTTCTGGTCAAAGAAATAATAAACTTTTATGACTTTTAAACCAAGGATTAATGCATTGTACACAAATTTTTAACCGCACAGATAAAACTAAAATCACTATAAAAAAATGCTGGTAAGAAAGAGATTTTTCTTACAGAAATAACACATTTTATTCACTACAAAATGAATAATAGTGAGAAAGAATTCTTCTATTAATACTAATGACACATTTTAATTATATGCTAAAATAGCATGCATGCATCAAGCAGGTTAAAAATTCTTTTAAAAATATTTTCGTAAAGAAAACACAAGGCGGTGGTTGAGAAGTGGTACTAAATTAGACGCAGGTCATACAATGCAAAAACTGCCAGGTGCTTGAAGCAGCTGCACTTCCTCTTGCAATCATGTTTAGCAATTACAAATTAATAAAATACTGGAAGATGACTACTCTCTGGATGAATGGGGGCGTATTTGTACTTCGTTATAAATATCAACATAAACAATTTTAGCATGGAAGTTTCTGAGAGACTAATTATGAGTTAGTTATTTTTCAGAAGAAAGGAAGATGCGCCCCTGTGACCCTGTCTTAAAATAATGAATCGTACAAATGGTGAAATATTGTTCTTTCTAACAATGATGAACCCTTCCCACGGAGGACTCGGGAATTTTACGCAGAAAGCGGAAAAAGGGGAGACCTGGCCTGTTCCTTCTGACACAAAGATCCTCTGAGAATTCTAATACTGGTTTCTATTTTCTGGCAGTCCCCATCGACGGTATAAAGGTCCACCGGCCGGCTGTATCACCAAACCATCGATCGATCCCTTAATTAGCTCCTAATATGCTTGTTGGTCACCTCGTTACTTTTTTACTTGCTTGGTTCCAAATGAACGAGGTGAACTACAACCCTTCTAATTAAGGCTTCTCTATTAGAATAGCAGAGCAACTGCCCCACCACCATTGCTGTACCAGACATCAATTAGTAGGAGAAGATGACTTCTTAGGCGTATATAGAGGCGCAGCAGGTAAATAGAACCCACCCCTGATCACCATGCACCTTTAAAAAGAAAGGGTGGGAAGGAAAAAAAAGAAAAGAAAAGAAAAGAAAAGAAAAGAAAAGAAAAAAGTGCGAGGGATGGTGAGGAAACGTTAATTAAACTCATTCCACACATTTGAGTGCGACCTCTCTCTCTCTCTCTCTCTCTCTCTCTCTCTCTCTTTAATTAGCTCTGCCTCCCCTTCCATTCTGTTGTTCCCTTCTCTCAACCAAGTTGCTACTTTCGATTTCCTCAGACTCTGCACCGTACGTTCCCTCCGCATTTCTCGCATCCGAGACTGTACCGAATTATCGGTCCCCTCTCACAGCAGAGCTTTAGCTACCGCATTGCTCACGGTCTTCGGCCGAAATGGGGAGGCATTCCTGCTGCTACAAGCAAAAGCTAAGGAAAGGCCTGTGGTCTCCCGAGGAGGATGAGAAGCTCATCAATCATATTACCAAGTACGGGCACGGCTGTTGGAGCTCTGTCCCTAAACTCGCAGGTACTGCGGCCGCTCGAAAGTGCAAATGCGTTAATAATAATTAATTCTCGCGCTTTTGCCGCCTGAGAACTTTTCGCACTTTCACTTAACAGGACTCCAGCGGTGTGGAAAGAGCTGCAGGTTGAGGTGGATAAACTACCTGAGGCCCGACCTCAAGAGAGGCACATTTTCAGAGCAAGAGGAGAAGCTCATAGTCGAGCTCCATGCAGTTCTTGGAAACAGGTATGCATTCTCTAGTTCGAATAGCACGATTCCCGTTCCGAATTGCTCTTCTTTTTTATTCAAAAAGCCTCTCATCCTTGGCCTCGGCCAAACTGTGATGATCAGGTGGTCGCAGATCGCAGCGCAGCTGCCAGGAAGGACGGATAACGAGATAAAGAACCTGTGGAATTCGTGCATTAAGAAGAAGCTGAGGCAGAGAGGCATCGACCCCAACACCCACAAGCCCCTTGCCGAGACCGAAGGCAGCAACGGCGAGGACGGAGCCCCCACCAATAGCGACAAGACCGGCGGCTCTGCCGACCGCAATTGCCTCTCCGTCTCCGCCAAATGCTCGCCGGTCGAGCTGGAAAAGAACTCGATGGCCGCCCCCACCAAAGAATTCTTCCTCGACCGGCTCGTCGGCAGCCCCTCGGGTGACGGCCGCCCCTCCAGTAATACACTGGGCTATTTCTCTCTCCCCCAGCTGAGCTACGGCCCTGACTATGCTTCTTCGCCTACTCCACTCCCGTGGTTCAGCCAGAGCGGTAGGCATTTTGACACGAATCCCGAGTTCAATTACAGCGCAATCTCCACCATCATCCCCTCTGTTCCAACCTCAATCGTCTCTACTTCGATGGGTCTAAATCTCCCATCACCTGGCTGCACCGGGATTGGTGGCGTTCCGTACTGGGAAGCCGGTAATCCCAGCAGCAGCACCAGTGGGAGTAGCAGCGGTAATAATGCTAATAATAATAATAACAATAACAGCAATAGTAGCAGCTATGGCCGATTTGAGATGCAGAGCAGCGGCTCCTTCTATGAAGGTGGCGGCTTCTTGCCATGGTTGGATTTAGCTGCGGAGAGAGATGCTAGCCATGATGTCCAAATAGCAGATGAGCCGGAGGACCTCAAATGGTCCGAGTACCTACACGGTTCGTTCCCCATCAACCAGACCCATTCTCTATTTGACGACATAAAAGCAGAGGAAACCCAATTCGCGTTCGATGGGTTGACTGGTTGGCACCAGAATCAGCAGCCGCCACAGCAGCAGCATTTGTCAGCTGCGGACATGTATGGCAAGGATTTGCAAAAAGTTTCCCTGGCTTTTGAACAACTTTAGATTGGTATACAAGAGATATGAGCTTATCAACAGTACTTGGTGTAAAAAGCATGCAAATTTCGGCTTAAAATCATCATATTCTAATTGGCAAAGGCTTTAGAAAGGAAGTTTTCAAACGGGTCTGTGCCCCATAGAAAGGAAGTTTTCTCTTTATGTACATAATCATGCCGATACGGAAGACCCAGTTGCTACTCATCGCTGAACACTACCTGTGCAGAATGTTTTCGAGCAGCCCATCTTTACGTCCGGGGGGGCAGGCACTAAACGCAGAATAAAATTGGGCCTGGTGTATTTTTTTTTTTTATTTGTCCTTTATATTTGTTGTGTTGCAAAGTTAGGAATTGTTGTCCTCTAGCGTAAACAATCATATTCCCTGCTTTGGGCTTTTTTGCATTACCTTCTTTCGTTGCCACTCGCATCAGCTAGAATGGCTCACCAAACTACCGAAGGTAGTTGCGCGTAGGGGTGGAAACGAGCCGAGCTCGAGCGAGCTTATGTCAGCTCAAATTCGGCTTGAAATTAATTTCGAGCCTAAATCTAGGCTTAAGCTCAGCTTGAAATTAATTCGAGCCGAGCTCGAGCGAGCTTAATTTCGAGTTGAGCCGAGCTCGAGCTCTAAACGAGCCGATTGAAATTCTCGACATTATATAATCAATAATTTAATTTTTATAGAACATTACCTACAATTTGATACAACATGTCCAATAGTTCAAAATACAAAATAATTATAAGAAATGTGAGCTAGGATGACTTCCTGACTAGATGAGGGTCTGAGAGAGAGAGAGAGAGAGAGAGAGGAAAAAAAGTAGGGATTTGAAAATTTCCCGATAATAACAACCGGATATTTTATTTGGGTTGTTCATGTTAGTATGTTAACTCGGGTTGAGATTTAAATGTATTGTGTGAGAGGGAAAGTCTGAAAGTGACAACGTGTAATGGGATTTTGTACTATTGTAAGNTGCTAGGTAAATGATATCGAAAAATCGCAAAAATTATTTTCTAGAAACTTTAAATACGCTAGATCAAGTTTAACAGAGTCGATCGTCGATTCGGAAACTCTATCATCGAAAATGGCTCAGGAGCACGGAGGCCTCCGTGCTCCTGAGAGCACAGCAGCCCTGCTCCAGCTACTATACTTTTATGAGTATTGACTCCCTTATACTTATAAGTTTTCGGTTCTTAGATTTATTCCATTGATCATATCCATCCGTTAGATTATACTATTTAACCAACTATCTACTAAACCCTAAGGGACCACTATCATTCTAAGTGGGAACCACCATCATCTTAACCACACATCCCATCAATCAACTGTTAAAAATTTATGACTACAAGGGGGTCTATACTTATAAGAGTATAGTAACCCCAGCATATATATATATATATATATATATATATATATATTTGAGCTTTTCGAGCTTTTCGAGCCTAATTCGAACGAGCCGAATAATACTCAAGCTCGGCTTGAAATGATTTTCGAGCCTTTTATTTTGTTCAAGCTCGGCTCATTTAATTTCGAGTCGAGCTCGAGCGAGCCGAATATCGAGCCGAACACGAGTCGAACGCGAGCCGGCTCGCTCGTTTGCCAGCCCTAGTTGCGCGCCTATGTACGTACATAGCGCACATATTACGTACGGTAAATCTTTAGCTACACAGAGTTTTGAACTTTTCAACTGTCAACCGATCGATCGACGTGGACACTCCCAAGTAGCTTTCTGGTTATATATAATAGTATATACCTGTGCGAACAAGATATGCAGCCGTACGTCCACCTCTTGTTTACTCATCTGATGACAGTTACCTGATCATTCTCTACTTTTCATCAAGTCTTTACATGTAAGGTAAAAAGATGGATTTGATTCTTACTGCCAATCAACCCAGCCACGCTCCTACCGACGAAAGAAAAGCAAATCTCTCATCATAAAAATATGGATCTGCTCATTTTACCTACTAGGAGAAAAGATTAGATAGTGACCCTTGTCCTCCTGTTAACCACAGGGCCATGTGATGCACTCCCTTTCGAACTCCAGGCATTATCTTAACACTCAGCTTTATAGTCTATAAAGCAAGAGACTTGCTAAGCAAGGGAGAGCATGAGATCGTGCTTGTGCCACCGTGGGGTGCCACTTTGCATGGTGCTTTTCTGGTGGGATTCGCACAATGGCATGCATGCATGCATGCCCTAAAATCATTCCACTATCGCAGCAGGATAGGGCCGTATGCGGTGCGCAACCTAGACTTGGCCCGATGCTTAGATAAGGCTATGTTGGTAGAAGGGCCCGCTCTATAAAAGCATTTGGTTTCTAGGTGCCAGTAATTTTGATTGGGTTCCTTATGCTGCCGATACCTTTGGGCCGATCATTGAAAATCCATGTTCAAGTCCAGGTTAGATGACTTAACTTGTTACACGATCAATCGCTAAGACTAAATGCAGAGAAAGTGGGAGGCATCATGACCACAATTCCTTAATAGAGCTAGCGATCCCCTGATGATCCCCGTTACTATGCATGGTAGGGATGAGGCGAACATGATCTTAGGATGAGAGGGGCTTAGGACTAGATCCGCTAGTCCTTTACAAACACAGATCCAACATTAACGTTGCATACAGCTGGCTGACCTTTTTGACTACAACTTTCATCAAATGCAAATATACAATCATATTGAAAGAGTATACGAAGCTCAATTTTGACTTGGATCATTAGCGACAAGGGAGGAAGACCAGAGCACACTAATTTAACACTACACTAGTGCAACAGAATAAAGTGGTGTTAATGCTTGTACGTTCGAGTGGAAATAAATATTACCTGAAAAAAAGTAAACTTACACGTCTTAAAATTATAATTTACTCGATCTCCATTTATATTCTTCAACAGATCTAAGCTGCGCTATAGTAGTTTGTGACTAATAATTAAAATCTATTATAAAGGTACCCAATAATCTTGTATCTTTCTATTTGCAATATTTAATTTGGTTTATTCTTATGTTGGCAATGTAATGCGATTTGTCAATATATTAATAATACATATAAAAATAAGATTGGTTTATATGAAGAATGAATCAATAAATTATTTCAAGAAGTTCTCATCCTATCAGTACATCTTATTATTGATTTTATTATGTTTAACATAATTAATCAAAATAATAATCAATAGAATGGAATTTGTATGAAATAATTTGTTAGTGCATACTTAAGCTAAACTTTGTAGAAAACTCTTGTGGATCCAAAATGTTTTTCATGTTTAAAAATATGATTCCGTCATATAGTTTTCTTTTGCTAATGCGACAAATTTCAAATCCTTGCATTTTCTTTTGACAATCTGAAAATTTATCTTGTGGAAGAGCTTTCGAGTGAGGATCTGAAGCGGACGTACATAGTGCAAGGATTAGTCTAACCCGAACCAGTTATGCGGGCCCGAAATCCAAACTCGGTCGATTGGTCGGAGCGACCGGACCGGACCGAACTGAGCTGATCGATGGTATTGGGCGATGGCTTCTCAATTCTCAACCGCGTCGGGCGCCTGGTAGACGCTTCCAGACTGCGAACCCGCCGGACCCGTCCGGCGAGACGCAGAGGTTTTTGGTTTTCTTGGGAACGAAGAAAGGAAGAAGATAGACGGATAGCATCTATCGTATTATATTATTATAATATTATATGAACAAACAGCAGCGCTGCCGTCCGTCCGTCCGTCCGTCCGTCCGAAGGCAGATTAGAAGGGGTTTCTTTTCCTTTTCCTTTTCCTTTTCCTTTCCGAAGGCAGATTAGAAGAGGAAGAGATAGATGGAGCGTGGGAGGAGCGGCGGGGTGTGGCGAGGGATGCTTCCGCTGCTGGGGCTGCACGTGGCGAACGAGTACTACCGGCTGGGGCGGAAGCCGCCCGTGACGGCGGGGCTTATCCTGGCCAACACCCTCATCTACCTGCGCCCCGGCCCTCTTCACAGGATCCTCCCCACGGTCGACCAGGTCTGCTTCAACCCCCACCTCATCCTCAAGGTAACCAAGCAACTCACTTTTTCGTTCGTCAACTTCATCAATTTTTTCCGACTGCAAACTTAATTTCATTCAGTCCGTTCACCGCCTGCTTCAGCCTCCCGCCTCCTCCCCCTCCTCCTCCTCCTCCTCCTCCTCCTCCTCCGATAACTAACTAGCTTCCTGATAAGGATTTGGATCTAAATTTTGTTATTTCTCTGATGGGTTTCTGAAACGATGATGACAACTCCGTGATACAAAAACCTATCCCGCTTCTCCGCTCTCTAGAGTCTGGACTGTAGGTTATGGAATGTTTCCTGCGAGTAGGAAACGCTGTTGAAGAGAGTCTTGGTCGAATGTTGGCACTTTCACGTGCCAACCATTGTTTAGAAGAGAAAACCCCTGGAATTTTTATATGTCGTTCAGGTTGAGGAGTGTGTCTGTGTGCGTCAGTGTTACTTTGTATTTTTCACCTTCCTTCCAATTTAAAGTCAAGCTACTTGAGCTTGATTCGATGTTTCCATCCCATATGTTGATGGTAAGTCATACTAAAACTCTGTTAGATTAATTGCTTGTGAAATGTTATCCTCACCTTACCTGGTTCTTGAAGAAATAAATTACGGAGCCCCACTTAGTCGAGCATGACAAGTATGCTAGTTAGTTTTGATGTTCAGGACCCTTTGGAATAAAGTAAGGTTGCTTTGCTATCTAATGATCGGTGCTGTGGATATTGCTCAAGTGCTTGGTACAGGACCATAAACAGCATCTGTCGTGGAATGGAGAATTTTAGGTAACCGGAGATGTCTTGTATGTCTTTTACGAGTCAAGATATTGGAGGAGAATTCTACCATGCTGGTATCCTAAATACGATTGTCCCATGAAAGCAAATTTCATCCCTGAGATTTGTACGCTCCTTTTGAGGTGATTTGGGATGTAAGATTGACCGACTTGCACGAAATTTTCTCTGTGCCTCTCTTTTTGGTGCTGCTGAACTAATTCTTAACTAATTATTCCTGATATTTCGGTTGGTAAAGCATTTGCTCTTCTTTCTGTTTATTCTGCCATAATGGAGTATTTCTACACTATTTTCTCCCTTTTTAGTAGGTTCATCTTGTTAGATTTGATGTTATGTGGACTATTGCTGATGTGTTGTAACATTTTCTTCTTCTCTTAAGCAGTACGGCGACATGAGGCGCTTCTTCTTATCAGCTTTCTATCACATGGGCGAATCCCACCTGGTCTACAATATGATGTCTTTGCTATGGAAAGGCATCCAACTCGAAACTTCTATGGGCAGTGTTGAGTTTGCGTCAATGGTTGCAGCTCTTCTGGGATTGTCACAAGGTATCACCCTACTCCTGTCAAAGGGCTTGCTTCTCTTATTCGATTATGAAACAGCATACTACCACCAGTTTGCTGTTGGATTCTCCGGGGTGTTATTCGCCATGAAGGTGGTGCTGAATGCGCGGTCAGATGACGAATACTCTTATGTTCATGGAATGATAATCCCGACAAGGCATGCTGCATGGGCTGAATTGATTCTTATTCAGCTTTTTGTGCCAGGGGTGTCATTTCTGGGGCACCTTGGTGGAATACTTGCCGGGCTGGCCTACCTTCAGTTGAGAGGATCATTTTTGGGCTCTGATCCGCTCGCTCTTCTCATACGAAATTTTGTGGGAGCTGTGAGTTGGCCTTTGAGGTTTGTGCGAAGTCTTTTCAGTTTTCAGCGGCCCCGTATATCGGGAAGGGGGAGAGTTGGCCGTAATCTGCCTGGGAGGGTTGTAGCTGCTGCTGTTTGGAGGTGCCCTGTATGTACTTACGACAATTCAGCATGGGTGGATGTATGTGAGATGTGCAGCACGGTACGTCAAGATCATCATCATGACTTCAGTCGAACACATCCATCTGACAGAAGCGGGGACCTTTCACTGGAAGAGCTGCGTCGCAGGAGGCTAGAAAGGTTTGAGCGATGACGACCACCTAAAACTTTGGCTGACAAGTATTTGTTGCTGTTATTTTTTTATAGTTATGTTTTCTTACATGAACCTATACAGGAGATAATTAAATCAACTTCTTTTCTATCCCTAAAGAACGCTTGAATGTAGCCATTGTGGCTTTCCCCACGGTATTAGTGTGGTTTTGGTGGCATCTGAGCTGAAAAAGCGGCGATGGGAATATTTATGCATGTTAAGCACTGTCTGGTTTCTAACTGTTTTTGCTGTGTATTTCAAACGGACAGACCGTATATGATTACTCCTATTTCTACGTAATGTGTCTCCGCTTGAGAGTGTAGTCATTTTGTCAATTTGCCAAACAAATTTATACTGCTGCTTCACGGGTGAAAAACTAAAATGAGCTATTGGGTTCAAAACTAGAAGGTTCGATCGAAGATTTTCCCTTTAATGGGAAAATTTTGGACAGATTTAATGAGAGCTTCCCTATGCAGCTCAAATATCACATGTAAGAGCCCTGTCCGACACTGATGTATGCTGCCTCATCGCAGATGTTTGCTCTATGGACCCAGTAGAGTTTGTGCCTATCCGAATATGAAATACTTTTTAGTGAAAAACATTGGTGGAATTTGAATTCATTACAAATTTAAAAAACAAAAAAACTCAGGGGAAAGCACTCTCTCTTAGCGGAGACAGAAGCCTCTTCCTATAGCTGCTGGAGGGGTGAGCGAGCGTGGGGAGTCCCCACTGATTAGAGAAGATGATTGTAGGATACACTGCGTCCGCTTTCATCGTCCTCACGATCTCATCATACAACTCTAGGATCATCCTTGATACCATCAGCAATCTCGTCCATCTTAATTTTAGCTTCTTCAAAGGTGATAGCCGGAGGAGTACCGACCTTTCATTGCCATTAATAATAAACCTCCGCAACCACCTCTTCCGGGACTTTGCTGGAACCTTCCCTTCCTCTTTGTGCAGTCTCTGGTATTGTCGCCCTCCTGGGCACCCTCGAATCATGCATCGGAAACCCATGCGACTTGCCGACTACTCTCAAGGGGATGGAGGCTCTCAAGAGTCTTTGAAGTGCAAAAGTGGAATTAAACGGGAGGCAATTTGCGATAGAACTGCCACTTGGTGTAGTTAGTTAGAGTGCCGATATATATATATATAGAGAGAGAGAGAGAGAGAGAGAGAGTTGGAAAGAGAAATAATCAGTGGACCATTGTCTATTGGGAAGCACATGCAAGACTCGGACCATATGCTGCAAACAAATGAGGAAAGAGACGAACGTCGCCCACGTTTTGATTCCCTTGAACACATGACTCCGATCAGACTATACTTTCTACCATTCTCCTCCAACCTCTCTCTCCAAAAAAGGGGGAAAATAAAAAGAAATCTGAAACGACGTTGGTTGTATAATAATCGCGAGCAGCAATAAGCAGGCATGTGCAATCATTATCGACCATGTTAGGGATTGGTAGAGAAGCCAAGAAAATCATATCCAATGCTTTGCTTTGGCGCGGCTAATTATTAGTTGTAATCCGGATAGAGATTGCAGAATCTAACGGTTCTTGAATAAGAAGTTCGCGTAGGGAAGAGCTGGCGCATCTGCAGCATTGCACTGCTCCATTCTGTTTAGAGCGCAAGTGGACGTTCAGTTCATTAATTGGGGCCAATAGGGTAATTTTCAGGACTGTTTGGATGAGTACAGATAAAATGTCAACAATCAAATCGACAAAATAAACATAGAATTGAACAATGATAGCGACCGAGTGTGTTCGCACGTGTATGCGCACTTTCTTGCTTTCAAATGACGGCGCACGGTATGTGCTTGTGCACATACAAGCATGCTTTTGGTTTCCCACTGCTAAAACCAATGCAACAGAACTTTGCCAACAAGTATCCAGAGATCCTATGTGCTTAAGCCTCGGAGAAACACCACGACATGCTTTCTAGATGCTTATAGCCAATAATAGAGTAGAAATACATAACTGTGTTTAAAAAACCATTAAATATGCTAAATTTATGTCAATATTTGAACTTCCAAAATAAGACCATCTTATGATATGATAGGGCTTACAAAAATCTTAGCTGAACCTCTTTTGCATGATTAACAAAAACAAATCAAAGTCATATAAACATGTATCGTTCCAGACTCATATACCAAAATTGAATTCTTTTTTTTTTTTTGAGAAAAACCAAAATTGTATTCTTAAATCTTACATTTCTACCTTATACCGTGAAAGCAAAACTTGTTACAGGCCATTTGCAGCATGCCAATCTCCAAGTCAACCAAATTGTCAGATGAAGTTGTGGAAACTGCATTCCATCTATTATTTATCAACAAAAGCCATACATAATTTATTTAAATTATGAGATTACGCACAAAGTATGCGCAGAAATGTTCCTACAACAACGTGCATCCAGGTAAAGCACCAGCTGCACTATAGGTGTAGTCAAATGTGGCATAAGATGCACTGCCTATAGCCGTCACTGCATACCCGAACCAATAACAACTTACCTAGCTGTTTGTCTGAGTGCGATTGGCACCAGAATGAGCCTGGTGTAGAGCCTCCAATAGATTCTTGAGTGCTTTATCATATGATACAAAGCCCATGAACCAGAACTCATGGTTGTCTGTTGTCACAATCTGAATGTACTTCTCTGCAGGATTCCACATGCTAGCTGAAGGATTCACCACCCTCAGTTGATCTAGTGGCACAACCACCTGCACAGTCGGATAGAAAGAAACTCAAAAAAGTACAAATATAAACGTAATGGAAATGAGATTTTTTTGTGCACTGCCAATAAAAATAAAGAGCAGAAATACTGGCTTTACAGTATCGCAAATGTATAACTTGCATCATTTCATGCAATTTACCTAATATGAAATTATGAACAACTATTCAATTCTATGACAATAGATAGTAAATATCAAGCGATTGATATCCAGAATTAGGGCTTAATGGTGGTACTGATATGCATTTGAAGCAATAACTTAGGGGTAGGCATTCTTGTCTCAACTTTTTCCAGCATAAGCTAAAGAAAGTATTTATTTTCATAGCCACCTAAGTCTACATGAAAAGCAAAATCTGAAGACTATTAACATCAAGGTATAATCTCAGGAGCCATCTAGCCCAGTAGATAATCTCATTTATTAATAAATGAAGTATTATCAGGATCTGGGACGAAATGAAAATCCACAGAAGCATCAGCAAAGACTGACCTTCAAGATGTAATAATACTTCGCGTTTTATGCACAACATCTATCAAGCTGGTCAAGTCCTTTGTTTAGACTAGCTATGGTAAAGGCTCACCAACCTGGCAGTTTAACCGCTAAACCAGATAAGTTTATAAGGCCTAGTGCACTAGGCCACCTCCATTTCCACTGCTCATCTCTAGCATATTGCTTCTCAAATTCTGCTTTCACTTCCACAATCTTTTCTCAGGGAAGTTTTTCTCTCGTGTTTTTTTGTTTCAGTAGGTTTCTTATGCAACAGTATGGCAACAGAATTAGGGAAACAAATAATTGGGGATAGTGGGATTTGAACATTTGTCTTTTCTACCACATTATCTTCTAGGGCCTACATTTTATGAGAAAATTAGGGGGGAGAAGAAAGATAATTTATTTGTAAAGACTGCAGTTTTGATGCTATGACTGTGTGGGTTTTCCAATGGAAAGGCCTTCCCTTCTTCCTCTTCTTTGCAGGTTAGGCTTTGGGTCCCAAGGTTTTTGTACACGTAATGGTCTGGCTTCTAATTCAGCTTCCTATTTTTAAGAATTTGAAATCAAAATTTAACCTCTATTATTTACCTCATCCTCATTCTTTTCTCTTGATTTGCGTCACTTTTTTTCCTTAAATCTTCTTCATTTTTATCAAAAAACTCTTTTTTTTTTCTCTTTTGCAGTATAGAGGAAGTCTTGCAATAAAATGCAACAAGACTTTCGTCTTGAATGATATGCAGCAAATTTTTATAACATTTACTTCCTTGTCCCTTTACAACCAGATCTGAAATCAGACATGTTATAAAGTATTCTGTACTAGATATAAAACATCAGTCATAGATGGATAATTGATGTTAGCCTCAGACGTATGAATCTCTTAATTGCCTTCAGCTAACAAAAATAAAACAAAGAAAAAAGACGAAACTCAAAATTATCAATGGTTGTTTACAAGTTCCCAATAAGACATAAGAGGGGATTTTGACTGATCAAGCGACATTTGGCAGTACTATCAAGAGTTATATGGGCCAATATGTTTGAAGGAAGTAGCATTACATTTAGTCCTTATGCATTGAATAGAAATTGGAACTGTCATTGCTTTAACATCAGAGTTGAGGTAAGGGACAGTCGCTATATCTGGAACAGTTTTTTTCTCTTCAAACAGAACAAGTTGAAGAACAAATCAAATGAATATCCAATCCAATCAATTTGGCCAAATTGAAAGTGTTCCCTTATCAATTAGGAAGGACCTTACGTCGTAATGTTAAGATGTTTGGTAGATAGGTAAGAAGATAGGAAAGAAGCCCCAATCTAATTCCTTATTCTTGAACTAGACACGACCAAGAAGCCTCCCTAATGACAGCATAACAATCTAAAAAACTAAAATTTTCCTGCCCATGCTTGCTGTGCAATTGAGACATATGCCGGACTGCATCATAGAAAAACTAAAAGGGATTGCTCAGACATACCAATGTACGCACAAATAGGATATTCTGTGGTTAAACAACTAAGTGTGCAATTTAAATCTCAGAGAAATATTCAAAAAAATTTAAACGAACATCAACAATCAAAAAAAATAAAGAATTCTTTTTTTTTTTTCCTCCCGGGTGTTGGAAAAGATACCACTAGCTTACTTGACTGTGATGATAAATAGCTATGGCTTGTAATGAAGTATAGGAGGAAAACAACCTACCTTGTAATAAATCCACTCATGCGGACCTTGGGAGGTATTATGACAGAGAGGATTGTCACTGCAAAAACAAATCCGCGTGGTTGACAGATAGAGAGTTCCTATCACAGGACCTGATGAAGTAGAAAGATAACAGGCATATGCCTTTCGAAGTTGTTCTCCTGGAAAAGTACCAAATATCTGCTGGAAAACTTTGTCGTTTCCCCCTTCAGCAAGCACTTTAGTTCCTTGTGCGAGCTTAGACATGGCTGCATCAGTAAGGCTAGGCCCCGTTTTAACTGTCCAAAACGTGCATTCTCAAGTCAGCAAACAGCTAAAAGGCAAGTTCCCTTTTCCCCCCTCCACTTATAATAGTAAAATCATGATACAGTATCAGGTAACCCTTCGTTGCCACAACCGTTACTTGTGATCTATGTAGAATAGCTCATCAGATGACAACAGTTCAGTTACTACGGGAAGGAAGAACAATCAAGTTCAAGGGACTATTTCATGCAAAACAAAAGATCATTTCAAATGAAATGCTCTGACTACCAGTAATTTCCACAATTACCCTGGTAATATTAGTGGAAAAAAGAAGGAAAACGTATGTTCCTCCTAAAGACTTTGATTCCTGACTAGAATATTATTGATTCCCGACTATATTAAGCAAATTTAATTGCGACAGTGGATTGAAGAAAGTTGTTGGTACTTGGAAAGAAAGCTTCACATTCTCTTAATGTGATTCTCCACTTGCACGAACCCCTGAGAGAGTTTGTGAATCCCCCAAAAGAACCATTTAAATTTTAAACAGTATCAGGTATTGAGAGGTCTGAGGATTCGATTGGACACTAGCTTGGGCAACGAGATCATGAAATCAGCATCTTTCCAAACAAAAATCACAAAGAGGAGACACCAGAAGGGTAAGGAAACACAAGAAGGGCAAAGAAATACTTCAAATGGAATAGGTTAGAGACACGTACGATGGTGCCAGACATTTCCAGCAACGCCTCCAGCCTTTCGAGTGGTGTCCTCCAGCTTCTTGCTGCATCGGCCCAAGACTTTGAGGATCATCTCCATGGGGCCTGCAAGGAGGAGGACGGCGTGCGGGCGCGGGCGGGGGCGCAAGAAATTAAAAAAAAAACAGTGAACTAGGGAAGGAAATGACAGTAACTAGAGGAACGAATGACAGTAACTGGGGTGCGAACGATGATACAGGCGGCTCGAGTAATAAGAATCATAACAGAACCAGAATGAGAAATGAAGGAATGTAAGTCGGTATCGTTGTGCCCACTCACTCTTGCCAGCGGATCCGGAGATAGGGGAAACCTGAACATATGGGTCGTGGGGCTGCTGCTGCTGCTGCTGCTGCTGCTGGAGTCCTGCTGCTGCTGCTGAGGAAGAAGACGACGACGAGGGACCGGGAGGGATGGAATAGTTCATGTAGGAGTGGTGGTTTACAGTTGGGTTGGCGGGGTAGGAGGAGGGGCTGTAATCGACGGCGACCCACGTGGCAGCCTGCTGGTTGACCGGATGGGCGTGGGGCGCAACCGGCGTGCCCATCACCCACGTGCCCCACCGCCCTTCTCCTGCTCCTGCTCCTCCTCCTCCATTCGTCCCGCCCTTCATCGCATCGCAACTCGCAAGGGGAACGAACGCCCACTTCCCTTCCCTTCCCTTCCCTTCCCTTCCCTTACTGGCTTCTTTCCGCCTCCTGAGTCCTGACGACTCTTTGGTATTCGTCGGTCACAGTCGGATTCCCAGGCCTTGCATTGCGTTGCCAATACGCACCAAACTTAGCGGGCCGCGTACAGCGTTGTTTGGTTTGCTATTGCAGGGGCTAAACTATTATTATCATCATTATATTTTAAAATATCTAAAAAAATTTGTTAATACCAGAAAAACAAGTCAATGGTCGTCACTACAACTTTATAATAATATATAAAATATTAAAAAAAATTAATAATTATTTTTTAATTTTTAAAAAGTATTAAAAAAGTACTGACATAATATTTTCATCCACCACATTATTAAATTAGAGCTACATCTTGCTAAGAAAAAACAATATGGGCCGGACTATATCTTATCAAGCTAATATGAGTGCAAACTAGGAGCCCACTCCAATAATCGTGAACCTTCACTCTCCCGCGAATAAGATCAACGTTGTGCAATCCGCACTGGTATTTCTTGTGTCAGAACTGAAAACGTTCACGAGCACATGCGACGTCCATCTAGTTACCACAAATACCGAGTCAATAATCCAAAAAGAATTGCAGGTTACAACTTTTAATCAAAAAATTGTAATTCTTCTAAGATTTAAGTGATTCTTGGATCTAAGCAAAATATTTATTAAAGAAATTTTATAAAATTAAAAATTTTATTATATATAGAAAGATAAAAGTCCAAAACTTCTTAAGAATATTAAAAAAAAAAGTGAGAAATCTATTTATATATAGTACATGAAAGCAGAAGCAAAAACTTCTACTTTCACCAAATGATAAATCAAATTATTAACATATATGACAATTTTGTTTAAGACGATTAGTAGTTTATATATTAGAAAAAATTGATTTATTATGAAGAGATAAAAATTGCCGAGAGATTTGGATATGCATTGAGTATGTCTATCTTATAGTAATATCTAATACGTAATATTTTCTAATCTTATTTAAAAATATTATCACCACAAATAATTAAAATTATATATATATATATAGAGAGAGAGAGAGAGAGAGAGAGAGAGAGAGAGCAGCTGTGCTCTCAGGAGCATGGAGGCCTCCGTGCTCCAGAGCCGTTTTCGATGATGGAATTTTCGAATCGACGATCGGCTCCGTTAGACTTGATCTAGCGTATTTGAAGTTTTTAAAAAATAATTTTTGTGATTTTTTTATATCATTTACCTAGCAATCAAAAGGATTCAAAATCAATAATTTTTAACGGCTGAAAATAAAAATTCCATAAAAAGTGGTGATATAGCATTAAAATTTTCGATCAGAAATATTGATTTTGTTGTAGATAGTATAAAAAATGTTGTATCAAAATTTCATCTGATTTGAATACTTCTACACCGTTAAACATTAAACTTGAAAACGGCAGATATTAACCGTTAAAAATTATTGATTTTGAATCCTTTCGATCACTAGATAAATGATATCATCAAAAAATCGCAAAAAATATTTTCTAGAAACTTCAAATACGCTAAATCAAGTCTAACGGAGTCGATCGTCGATTCAAAAATTCTATCATCGAAAACAGCTCAGGACCACGGAGGCCTCCGTGCTCTTAAGAGCACAACAGTCCTGCTACAATATATATATAGAATTAGGCTGGAATACTATTAATAGTAAAACACTTTTTTTGCTATCAAGTTTTTAACCCTTGGATGAAAAGTTGTAGGGTCAGGATGATATTAGTCAGTTAGAGCTGAGTGGTCCCCCTAGGATTGAGTAGTCCCCACTGGGTTATAATATTTAATCCAATGATTAGAAATAATAAAAAGAGTTGATCCAAAGGCTAAAAAACCGGTAGCAACAATGGGATTTTGCTACTAATAGTAGCCCAATTCAACTATATATATATATATATATATATATATATATATATATATATATATATATATATATATATATATAT